>NC_033622.1:9305554-9364922 GCF_001540865.1 Ananas comosus
AAGCATTCTTGTTCGGTACAAGGTGCTGATTTTGGAAAGAACTTTCTAATCCTACTCCGTTTTGATTCTAAAGCTATAAATATAGCTATAGGGTCTCTAACTGATTAAGCATCACGAAATACATGTTTGAGAAACCTAGAGGCTCGATTTCATTCTAAACCATTTTCTACAAATTAGCCTCTTTAGATCAAATCGAGATATCGTTTCGCATTCTCTATATGGATTTGATCTCCGCTTCGCTTGGAGTCTATTCCTGGTTTTCTACAAATCCTAAGCGAAGGATCACCATAATCATGATTACTCTTCATGAACGGCGTCGTGGATTCGGCGTAAACAAAGGCGGTTCGTGGATTGGCTCGTTGGCCTCGTGGATTCGAAGTGGCGTCGTGGATTCGGCGTGATTGAAGCTTCGTGAATTCGAAGTGGAGTCGTGGACTCGAACGGTGGGGCGTGACAACCGGAGGTAGTAAAAAAAAAGGAGAAAAAGAAACTCCTATGTTTAAAAGATGTGGAAAGAGTTACATCCTAAAAGGAGTGTGAAAACTACCACCACATGTAGGAAAGAGCTACCAACCCGGTCGTCCGGCAAGTGTGTGAAGCTACCACATGAAGATTGAATTGAGTAACCGAAAAAAGTTGAAAAAAAATTGAATATTTTAGAATTTTCGGAGTTATAAGGTGGTAAGTTGAAAAGATGCTCAAAGAGCCACCCCCGGTGCCATATTAGTTAAATCTCTATTTTGAACATGTTTCGGCAAATTGGTGTCAATTTTGGTGAATTTCTAAAAATCATTTTTCATCAACTTACATCTTGATATTTTTTTTGAATCATTAAATTATTTTTGATTTTGAAATTTTGATGTTTTGATGTGTTTTGAAATTTTATAATATCTTATTTTCATTATAATGATTCTTGGAGTAAAAGTCTTAATTATATGAATTTAATTTAAATTTGATGGGTTTTTAAAGGATATTTTTTGAAAAAAAAATTTCACATTTTGGTCCTTGTACCAGTACAAGGAACCGTGTTCCGGTACAAGGTCTGCGGCTGAGCGGCTTATAACCGGGTATAACGCTTCGATCTCTCTCAAATCTCCATCTTTTTCAAAAATTTTTGTTCCTGAGAGCTCCAGCGACTCTTCTTCAACCGTTCTACACGTTTTTCTCTTGGATTTGTAAGTTTTTAGCATCAAATTTGTGAGTTTTATCCCGATTTTTTGCTATTTTTCTTATTTTTGCCGGATAAGGGTTTGATCTCTGTTCTAATCCGTTTTTTATGCGATTTTTTGCTATAGATCAGTGTCTTAGGCTATTACCTTGCTTGTAGAACACTTGAACAACATCAAAACAAGTTATTTTTCGCTGATCTAAGTTTTATGATCTAATATGCATCTAATTTCGAGATTTTTCAAAAAGTTCGATTTTTTGATGAAATTTTTTGCATGATCTGGTTAGAAATAGCATTTGTATACATTCTAATACTATTAGAAATTTTTTCGCTATTTTTACAGATTTTTTCAAGATTTTGTTCATGCGAGGTTAATTTTTGTGTAGGAAAAATGACGTTTTTGCTCGTATTGGTGTTATTGGTGCTAATGGCTGGGAGACGGAGCCGTGGTGGTGGTAGAGGTCGTCATGGGACTTCTAAAAGGACACGCACAACTAAAGAAGCGTCCGGGTCTGATCCGGATTATCAGGCGAGCTCCCCGGAAGAATCTGAAGAACCTATTGCTCGACTTGACAAAGGAAAAGGAATAGCTGGCGAATCATCTCATGGTGGTGGTTCTCGTACTCATGAGGGACATTCAAAACAAGCTGCAGATGTTCCTCTAGCACGGCGAAGGTTGTTTGCATCGAAGTCGTGTATAGCTGAACGCTTTGTGAACTTCCATGATCTGATTCGGGATGTTCCTGATTTTGGACGGCTACTACAGCGCGCGCCTATTGAGCCTGTTGGACGGGTTCCTGCGAAGGCTCCTTTCTGTGTAGAACTCATTAGGGAGTTCTATATGAATGGAAAGGTACTGGCTGAAGATGATGAAACAGGCACTTTTATCTTCGAGACTGTTGTACGTCAGAGGAGATTTCCAGTTACCCCTTATGATATTGGAGAGATCTTGGGAATGCATGTGGACACTACAGGTCTTCTCTATACGTCAGGAGGATTCCAAGCATCATCTCACATGAATATCATTCTTGGAGCTATATGCAAAGCCGGTGTTTACATGACTCATGGTTACATTGAATCGAAGGATTTATTACCTGAGTATCACTTGCTATCCTTGGTTATGAGCTATAATGTTCAACCAACTATCGGCACAAAGAGGATTCGCTGGGAGAGATTAGTGTTGCTATATCTACTTGGTCATCCCGAGCAGGCTCATGGATTGAACATCAACATTCCATTTCTGATCTGGCAAAGGATGATACATGTGATTCAGGGTGCCACTCGACGGGATCTACTTCCATTCCCTGTTCTGATTACGAGGATTCTTCTAGCAAATGGAGTGGATACATCTTGTGACAAGTATGATGTTGGCCTTGGGCCTATTGACTCAGTGACTTGGGCTAAGTCTGTCAGCACTCTCAAGTCATTCCATCAGACCAAATGGGCACCTCCTGAAGCATCTAGCCCCAAAAAAAAGGGTAAGTCAAAAAAGCAATAATTGAAATGCTAAGCTACTATATTGCAATTAAACATGGTGTTAAAGATAATGCACCTTTACTTTGTCACAACCAATATGTCTCTACATGGCTACAAGTATGTGTCACAGTTCACTTATGAAGTTATAAGGATCATGCTTTATCATGGCAACAATGTATATATGAATGCAATAAGCACTTCTCCTAGCATACTACATGTAAGTATGTATACTCAAGTGTCCAAAACTATGCTAGAAGAAAGTCCAAGTAATCCAACTACTACTCACTATCTAGTACTTGATTATAACACACTCAACACTGTGTCGATTTCCATTTCTAATTAAGGACCTACCAAAGGTAATACAGCTTGTGCCGCCTAAGTGCCTGTGGTAGCCCAACATCCCTACTTTTGGAATGTGTCTGTCCCACTCGACCCCGTAGGCTTCTCAATACCGCACGAGCGAACATAAGTCACGTAGGCTAACTCCGGAGTACCGGCTTGTAGGGAGCGACCCTCACAAGCATGTGCGAATGAGCACAAATGGCAAGCAAGCGTAGTCAAAGACTCAAATATCCAACCCTCATGTCTCAAACATGGCAATGGCTACTAGTGACCCAACGGCCTAGCTCTATGTCACAATGTGATAACCCAACACTCACTTGCTTAGTGCCTCTTTATGACACTTAAGCACCACAACTAATCAAGCCCAAATTATGTTCTATGTTCCGATTAAGACATTAATACCAATGCTCACTAAGGTCGGAGTCCAATGCCTCTTTATGACATTAGCCCAATATCTTAAATGGTCTAAGTCCCCAAGCCTCTCTAGGCTCCCAAAGTCTCTTATGTCACAATTGGGCATACATGTTAAATGCATGAAAGTAATGTTCATTTTCATAATAGGAATCATGGTTCCAAGTTTTCAGTAGAATGCTACATCCCACATGCATGCACCCTACCACATGGAGGTCCAAAAATTTACTATGCATAACATATGCATGTTAAGCATTCTAAAATTCATAATAAATATATCTAACATGATTATGCCTGTTTTATCAATTAACGATACTCAAAACATCACAAATGAGATTTTCCCATTGTGTGGCTAGGTCAAACCCACCGAACCGTCGCGGTGTCCTTCGTTTCGCCGAAAGAAGGTGTCCACGAGTCTCAAAATATCCTAAAAGTATTGAGCGAAGAGATACACGGGCATTACGATCAACTATAAGATCAAACATTAACCACAAGGCAAAAGGGCTAAAACTCACCTAAAGTATAGAAAATCTCTCTCAAGCTCCTAAAGAGAGCTAGAATCCTTCCAATCCAACCGAAAGAAAGATTCTAATCCAATTAATCTAGCCTCAAAAGCCCTAAATCAAAAAGCCCCAAAATCAACCCTAAATTCCCATTCTAGGGTTCCATATGGTAAAATCTACCAAAACAAGGATCAAAAGGTAGAATCGAAGTACTAACCTCTTTAGATGCCTCAAAACAAGCTCCAAATCTTCTAGGGTTGAAGATTGGCCCACCACCAAGCCCTACAAGCAAGCTCCAAGCCTTGCAAGGGTGGAAAGAAGAGAAAGGGTTTGAGCTCTAAGCTTCCTCAAGCAAGCTCCTCTTCTTCTTCTCCTCCTTCTTTTTCTTCTCTCTCTAGAAGGTGTAGGGAGAGGGTGAGAAATGAGGAGGGAAGAGAGTGAAATGGCTGTAAAGACCATTTAGAAAAACAAAATCCAGAGAGGCCCCTCAAAAACTCAAATTTACAACAGCCCGGACTGGGCAGTTTTCGCCCAGAGGGACCGACCTCTCCCTGCAAGGGACCGGTCTCTCGTGTCGAACCCGAGAAACCATCGTTTGGGAACCGGTCTCTCCCCGCGTGGGACCGGTCTCTCACTGCCAAGACGCGCTCGGGGACCGGTCTCGCCCGCCAGGGACCGGTTGCCTCGCCGACAGCGCAACACTGCTCACTGGGGACCGGTCTCTCCTTTCAGGGACCAGTCCCCGAGAGTAAAAACTCTCAGGACTCATCCAGAACTCAGGTTTTCGAACTTTTTGGATCGAAAAACATTCTATGACCCTCCACCAAGTGTGGGAAAAGCTCGAAACACATCCAATCACTCGAACCTCGCAATTTGCAAAGGTCCAGTGTGTTACAACGGGATTTCGCGGTTCCGAATCTTTCGCGCCTCCCGATCGACAATATACGCCGGGAACTCCTCATAAGTCATATCCTCTTGAAGCTCTATCGGAATATACGAGAGAATATGATCTGGATTGTACACATACTTGCGGAGTTGGGATACATGGAATACATCATGTACTCCCGCGAGCCTCGGTGGTAATGCCAACTTGTAGGCCACCGAGCCAACTCGTTCCAAAATCTCGAAGGGTCCGATATAGCGGGGGCTTAGCTTTCCGCGAACACCGAACCACTTCACTCCTCGCATCGGCGATACTTTTAGAAACACGCGGTCTCCTACCGCGAACTCAATATCCTTTCGCCGCTTGTCGGCATAACTCTTATGCCTTGATTGCGCCGTCACTAATCTTTGTCGGGCGAGGCGGACTTTCTCTTCCACTTCCCGCACCACTTTCGGGCCAAGAACCATCTTCTCGCCCACATCGCTCCAGTGTATTGGCGAGCGACATTTCCTTCCATACAAGGCCTCGAATGGCGCCATCGCAATGCTTTCTTGATAGCTATTGTTGTATGCGAATTCCGCCATCGGTAAGTGATCGTGCCATCCTCCCTTATAATCAAGCACACACGTTCGAAGCATGTCTTCAAGTATTTGAATAGTCCTTTCCGATTGACCGTCACTTTGAGGATGGAACGCTGTACTAAAGTCGAGCCACATGCCTAATGCGTCTTGTAAGCTCTTCCAAAAATGAGATGTGAACCTAGGGTCCCGATCCGATACAATAGATACCGGAACCCCATGAAGTCTCACCACCTCGTCAATATAGACTTGAGCTAACTTGTCTCCCGACTAAGTAGTGTGGATCGGCAAAAAGTGTTCCGATTTTGTCAACCGGTCCACAACTACCCAAATCGCGTCGTGTCAACCTTGTGACCTAGGCAAACCTGTCACAAAATCCATTGCGATATTTTTCCATTTCCACACGGGTATAGGTAAACTTTGCAATTTTCCTGCCAGAAATCGACGCTCCGCCTTCACTTGTTGGCACGTGCGACATTGCGTCACGAACTCTCCTATATCTTTCTTCATGCCCGGCCACCAATAATGCAACTTCAGGTCTCGATACATTTTGGTGCCGCCCGGGTGAATGCTATAGGGAGATTGATGCGCTTCTTGCATAATCGCCCTTCGAAGGTCGTCGTCCTTGGGCACGCACCAACGATCCCGATATCATAGTGCGCCGTTGATTCCAATGCCAAAATCATCGGCACCACCGCTCTCAACCTTGCCCCGCACCTTTTGGAGAAATTCATCCTATGCTTGAAATCCTTTAATCTTCTCCAACAAGGTTGGTTGCATAACTAGGGTGGCAAGTGTTGTCGGCACTCCCGGTGCCACAACTTCTAGACCAAACCGCTACATCTCCTTTTGCAAAGCCGGTTGAGGTGTAATTTTCGTCGCCAAATTTTTCGCCGACTTTCTACTTAGAGCATCGGCCACGACGTTCGCTTTCCCGGGGTGGTAGAGAATCGTGACATCATAATCTTTGAGCAACTTTAACCACCGCCGCTGTCGCAAGTTTAGCTCCTTCTGGGTGAACAAGTATTTGAGACTTTTATGGTCGGTATAGATCTCACGATGTTCCCCATACAATTAATGCCTCCACAACTTTAGCGTGAAAACAACCGCCGCTAGCTCAAGATCGTGAGTCGGGTAGTTCTTTTCATAACTCTTCAACTGGCGCGAAGCATAAGCTATGACTCGGCCGTTTTACATTAAGACACACCCGAGACCGATATATGAAGCATCACTATATACGACATAACTCTTTCCTAGCGTTGGCAAGGCAAGCACTGGAGTAGATGTCAGTCTATTCTTTAGCTCCTCAAAGCTCCGCTCACACTCGGGGCTCCAAACATACTTCACCCCTTTGTGCGTAAGGCGCGTTAGTGGAGTTGTTATCCTGGCAAACCCCTCCACGAATCGCCGGTAATAGCCCGCAAGTCCAAAGAAGCTACGGATTTTCGCTACACTTGTCGGGCGAGGCCAATCTTTAATTGCCTCAACTTTCTTTGGGTCCACCGAGATGCCGTCTCCGGATACAACGTGACCCAAGAAGGTAACCTCCGAAAGCCAAACTCACATTTCTTTAGTTTTGCGTAAAGCTTTTCCTTCCAGAGTATCTCCAACACGAGTCTTAAATGCTCCTCGTGTTCTTCTTCGGTCCGAGAATATACCAATACGTCGTCAATGAAAACCACGATGCACCGGTCCAATAGCGGACGGAAGATTCGACTCATTAGGTCCACAAATGCCACCGGGGCGTTAGTGAGCCGAATAGCATGACCGTAAACTCATAGTGGCCATGCCGCGTACGGTACACTGTCTTATGCACGTCTTTGGGCCGTATCTTCAACTGATGATACCCCGACTGAAGATCAATCTTCGAATATACCCTTGACCCTCGCAACTGGTCGAATAAGTCATCAATTCTCGGCAATGGGTATTTGTTCTTGATCGTCACTCTATTCAACTCGCGATAATCAACGCAGAGTCGAAGTGTGCCGTCCTTCTTCTTTACAAATAGCACCGGAGGTCCCCACGGGGACACGCTCGGCCGTACGAAGTCTTTATCGAGTAAGTCTTGCAGCTGAGCCTTCAACTTCTTTAGCTCCATCGGTGCCATTCTATACGGAGCCTTCGAAATTAGCGCCGCCCCGGGAATCAAGTCAATGACAAACTCGACTTCCCGATCCGGGGGCAGTCCCGGTAACTCCGCTGGAAACACATCCGGATACTCACGCACAACTCGAATACTTTCCAGTTCCGGGTATTCCCTTTGAGGGTCTATGATGGTCGCCAAATAAGCCTTGCAACCACCCTTGATCATTCTCTTTGCCCTCACCGTCGATATGGTTGCTACAAAGCGTTTACCTTTGCACGCCCGATACACAAACTCCTCTTGGTTAGATTCACGGAACGTGATCACCCTTCTTTCGCAATCTATAACCGCGTAATACTTGGAGAGCCAATTGATCCCCAAGATTACCTCGAAACTCCATATTTCTTTTAACACTAGAAGGTCGATCGGCATAATCCAATCACCTATCTGCACTGGGCAGTCCAAGCACTCATCGTGAACGTCGAATGAATGCTCGGGAGTATTCACCGACCAATACTCCTCGCTATGAGTGATCTCTATGTTATGAGCTTGTGCAAATGATGCTAATATGAATGAATGAGATGCACCCGTATCAAATATAGCTCTAGCTCTAGTGCCTCTGATCAGAATAATACCTGCCACGACGTCGTCGGAAACAATGATTGGTGGCTCCTCCACCTGAGTGGCAAATACCCGCCCACTAGGTGCTCGAGAGGCCTCCGGCTGACGAGGCGCCGACGACCGTCCAGCAGATGTCGCGGGTGGCAGTCCCGCCAGCTGTCGCTGAGTGTACTGAACTGAAGCTGATGACGGGGCTGGGGACGCGCCGCCCGGGCACTCTCGACCTATGTGGCCCGCCTGGCCACACCGAAAACACTGCCCCTCTCGCTGTGGGCAAGTGGTAACCCGGTGGTCTTCATCGCAGATCACACATGGATAGGTGATACGGCTCTGGGTCTGACTCCTACCTCCCCGCCACTGTGATCGCGGAGGTCGCGGGGGTCCCTTAGAACTCGATTACCCCGCAGATCCACCAGCCGGTCGCTTCTTGGTCTTATCTCTTTCCCTGTCCCTCTCAAAAGTCTCGCGCTCATCACGCGCGATGGCATTCCCGCGCTCCACCCAAAGCACGCGATCGAGCACTTCCTCGTAGGTCTTCAACCGGAAGGCATGTATGACCTTGAAAATCTCGGGTCGCAACCCGCGCTCGAATATTTCCGCTCGGTCCCTATCACCGTGAACCAAGTCCGACACGCAGTTAATCATGTGCGTGAATTCTCTCTCGTACTCCCGCACTGATCGGCTTCCCTGCCTTAGCTTCCGAAAATTCTCCTTGATTTTCCTTTTGTCGCTCTCAGGGAAATACTCCATGAGCAGCATCTCCCGAAACGCCTCCTAAGTAATAAAAGCGTGCTCTAGCAAGCGATTTCTCTTTGCCTGGGTCTACCACAGCCGAGCCGACCCATCAAAACAATGAGCCGCAAGGTGAACCTTATCATTCTCGAGGGTGTAAATATCCTCGAACAAGGCCTCCATCCCGGCTAGCCAACTCTCCGTCGTCCATGGGTCCTTCACATTACCGCTGAAGGTCGGAGGGTTGAATCGCTTGAATGTCGTCAGCGCCGCCAACGTGCGCTCCTGCTCGGCCTCAAGTACATCGCAGGAGGTGGTGCTACAGGAGCAGCCGGTGGGGGTGGATCCCTCGGCACTTATGCCGCTGCTGCCTGTTGCGCCATCATCTCATGGAGCTGTCCAATCTGCTCCCCGTGTTGTCGCATAGCCCCGGCCGAAGCCGCTACCTGGGCTCGCAACTCGCGCACTTCGTCCGACCCCGACTGCCTGGGCTCCTCCCGAGGCTCCGCCGGTGTGGACCTCGTAACTCTCCTTGGTGGTGCCATCGCGTCCTGAAACGCAATGCACACACACATTAGTACTCGAAACACGCGACTCTTACACGTTCCAAATAACTACCCAATTAAGCGAAAGCAACAAGCATAATCGTTTCCACTCTTGGTGTCATGTGGTCGGCCGCCCCACAAAGTCCCTTAAGTAGACAACAATTAAGCCTTCTAGTCCATCTCTACCTTCTTCTAGAGAAGTGTTACCATTAACCCAATCACTCGCTTTCGCACAAACCAAGTCCTCGTTAAACGTTTTCCTAAGTCCCTATGGTCTCCAACCTATGGTTTCTAGGTCATTCTTAGACTTTTGCTTTCCACTTCTCTCTGATACCATTATAACTGTCACGCCCCAATCCCCGCCAATTTGGTCGGGTTCGGGTCACGTCAACAGACGCCGAACGGACAGAGCCTCCCCTGTCCGCCTAAGGCTCTAACAACATGTATAAATAAGCAATCAACAAGAAATTTGCATATGTAATACAAGGCTTGCACGAGGGCAAGAAACAACGGAAGCGAAAGCTCTAAGCTAATTATACAGCATACATGATATTTGAGTAAATTTAAACCAAATACAAGTAAATAAAACTATTACATTTCTATTTATCCATCATATCTTTTTACATTTAGTCATCCCCCAAATACATGATTGTTTACAACTTTGCAATTCTAATTCAACAAAAGAAGTTGATACATGTATACCCAAAAAGTGGATTGACTACAAAATATAAAAAGTCCCGGTGGCCGCTATCTACGGCGCTATGCCCTTGCCTCGGTCCTCCGCCGCCCCGCTCGTGCTAGGACCTGTAGGGTTAGTGGTGTAAGAACTACAACGAATTTCCAGTGGGTTCGGCATCCGACCTCGCCGACTTACCCACTAGGTTTCTCCAGGCATAAGTATTTCAAGGAAAGAAAAGTAACCAGTACTAATGCATCTAATACTATGCCTGCAGAAGAATGTCAGTAGATACATATACTCAATGCAATAATGGAAATGCATGCATGCTCAAATTATGAATAGGCACTGGCTCTTACCCAATTTTACCGGTTAACCTTGTTAACCCCAATAACTCATAACCCAAAATCCCTTTCTTTACCGGGGAGGCTCCAAGCACTACCGACCCGAGGAACCGTCTTCAGGGACCGCGCTCCTTGTGGTGACGATTTTTGGAAACACACCGCTTGAGGAGGAGCGACCTCCCTCAAGCCAAGACTTATTATGAGTGTCGATCAAATCCCCAACTTGAGGATATTAAGCCACATGTCACGTTGCCACTTTTGTGATAGGTTTTCTACCTATATTTTTCATATCACTTTCTAATCAATCTTACCATAATGTCACTATGGTTAAACCTATGTTTAACAATCATGTTCTCAAGGCCAATCTCGTCTCTAATGTCCATGTCACATTTGTTTACTATTGTCAAGTCCACGTCTCACATCATGCAATCTCTAGGGTTCCACTATACATGTCCATCATGGTTCCATAACTCTCGATATTTAATTACATTAAATACGCATAATGAAGGCAACCAATATTCACATGTAACTTAACCCTACATGCATGAATGGTTCAATATACAAGTATGCTCGAAAAATGGTGAAAACAGACATAACGAGGAATCCGGTGATTCCGACGTGCACCCCCCACCTCTAATGGTCGTGCGGGTAAGGAATATGAAGACTCCCGATCGCTACGAACACCGGCTCCGCACCCTATAACCAAATTAGTGCCCTATTAGGCCGTTTATACATGAACTATACTTGAACATTTTCGTAACGTTGAACGGAGTTGTCCAACGTGTATATTTGACCCCCAATTAGGTTTCTACGAGATCAATTGGTTCCCGAAAAATCCTAGGGCAAAAGCCCCAATTTTCAAGCCCTAACAATGCCATTTAGGGTTTCTCTTTGAATCGATCTCAACCCTAAGCAAATAGTAGCTTAGAATCATCTAAGATGCATCATAGTAAGGTTTCTATACCTTTGGAACCAACCCTAGGGCTTCTATGGTGAACCCTAACCATCCACCATGAGAGCACTTGAGCTCTCATGGGTTCCATGAAGTTCAAGGCCTCTAGAAGGTTCCCAAGGCTAAAAACAACTCAAAACTCCAAATCTTAGGGATCAAAACCAAACCCTAAACTCATTTATACCAAAAACTCATCTTAGTCCAAGCTCCTCTAAGTCCTTCTTGTAGGAGAGCTTGTAGAACCCACCAAAGCCTCCAAATCCACCTTCTCCTTGCTTCTTCTTTTTCTTCTCTAAGCTCTTGTGCAAGAGTTCTAGAGAGAGAAAGAGAGAAAATGAGAGAGGGGGAGAGAAATGGGTGTGGGAGTGAAGGGGATGGCTATATAAAGTGTTGTGGCAATTGCACTTAAGCCCCTCCACTTGTTTCACAGTGCACTGCCCAGACTGGGCAATTTTCGCAGTCGGGGATCGGTCTCCCCGACCAGGGACCGGTTCCCGAACGTTGGGTTTCCAGGACTTAGCCGATTTTCTGGCTTTTTCAGCTGCTGCGCAACGAGGGACCGGTCTTTCCCTCAGGGACCGGTCTCCCGAGGACCGGTCTCACTGCCAGGGACCCAATGCCTCAGGATTCCTGGCAGGCTACGTGTACGGGGATCGGTCTCTCCTTTAGGGACCGGTCCCCGAGAGCACAAAATCTGGGACTTAGCCAGATTTTGAAATCTCACTCTCTCGGGTCCCTTTGCACCTTATATAGGCTCCAATACACATAGGGCCTATACCTACTCGTTCCACTCCGCGTTCCGCTCGTTCGACGGAACTTTGCACGATTTACGAGGGATGTGGTATGTTGCACTTATGTTGTTGTTGTTTACCCTCGTGCAAGCCATATATATACAAATTCTTCCTGGGCAAATTTGTTATATATGATGTCATTGTGTTGAGCCTTGGGCGGGTAGGGAAGGCTTTGTTCGTTCGGCATCTGCGGACGTGCCCGAACCGACCAAATTGGCGGTCGCGTGGCGTGACACACCCATCTCCAGGTAATTGATAGTATCTAGATAGATCCTAGAGTTCACATAACTTACACAAATGTAAACGTCAAAAGTTATAAAATATTGTTGATACCCTTTCAAAATTGTCAATATTATTTTTTTATAAAAAGTACCTTTAATCACATTGATGAAGAATTTTGGGCTAATTTACCCCCAGTTATATCTAATTATAAATAATTATGTAGTATCATGTTGGGCAAATAAATTACTTTCATCAAAAAATTACTCAATTTTTGTTTATTATTAAATTTATGAATGTATTTTTTTTCGCAATTAAGTTTTTTTTTAAATCAATATCATATGGCCGGATCTCATATCAACGATAATAAACAATTAACAAAAGCTAAAACTGCATTATATTTTTTTGGTATAAATTAATACAATTTTTTATTTACTATCAATGTACTGTAGTTTAATTATTGCATTTAATTAGTTTTAATTTGATATACATTCAACTATATTTACAATGTTTTCAAAGAAAATAATTCATGATTAAGTTAATGAAAAAAGTATAGATAATAGATGATGGGAAAAGTAAAAATTTAGTTTAATTTTTTGATGAATCATTATCAATTTGGGTATTTATGATAGCTTTTCTGAATTACAGAGATATTTTTTGTATTGACACTGTTCGATGAGTACCTATGTAATTCAAGGAGGGAGGAAGGGTATGTATGATTTTAACCATTTATATTTACATGAATTACATAAAATGTATTAATTAAATTCGTAGAGACAAATACTGCATTCAAAATTTAGTCATTATAGCTTAAATTATATAAATTTAAAGATTGGATAAAAAAAATAAAATTTTTAAAGGTTAGATAGGTCGGATCGGAATGGGTGATAGTTAAGATATACCAATTAAAGAGCAATGCTCCTATGCACCAAAAAGATTTCGGCCCTTAAATTTTTTAAAATGAATAATAGAGATATCTTTTAGTTAAGAGGGTGACTGGCTTTTGTTGCCGTAGGTATCAGTCACCCTCTTACCAAGGGCAAAACTATTTCCTCATATGTAAAATTAGCATGAAGGGTTTTTTTATAAATTTCTATTTTCATTCCCAAATGCCTCTCTAGTAATTATAAAATACCACATTCTATTTTTGAAAAGTTTTCACCCACAGATATTGCTATGTGTCAACTAAAGAGAGAGAAAGAAAAGTTAATTTAGCTGGAAAGACTTGGCATTACAAGAAAGGTGTGTTTACCTTTCCTAAATTAACTTTTCTTTACTAATATATCACATTCAAATTTTAAATAAAAAATGATGTATTATTGAAATCATTTAGTCTACCCCTTAAACTTGAGCCGGACTTACACCAGAGATTAAAAGTTTAGCCAATTTTGAATTTATTTGTATGATTTGATTATGAAATAAAATCTTAAATTTGTTTCAAATTTAAAAAATTTTTTGCATCGAAAATTATATGTAAATATAAAATATTGCAACTGACAAGTTATATTATACAATCTCTTAGTAATTGAATATGAAATATTATCCCCAAGTGAATGTTTGAAAAGTTTTGTATTTGACTTTGTGATCAATAGTACTAACAAATTCAGTTCAATACCTTAATTAAAATAAATTAAACTTTTATAATCTTTACAAGTTTCAGAATTAATTATACATTTTCTTCTCAAATTATAAGAAACATAATACTTTGGTTGTCCAACTTTATTCAAATCTTCTAGATTATTACATCGAGCCTTACGCTCCAATTTAAATGGTTGAATGATGACTTAAAGTTGATGTGGTCAAACTTCGAAACAAAACTCTTAATAAATTGAAATTGGATGGTGAAAGCTAAAATTCAATTAAAAAGAATGTAATATATTAATTTTTTAACTTTTGAACATGGATAGTCGATCCAAAGTTGACTGTTCGAGTTATGATTATTTGATTGGATAGCTCAATCAGTGTAATATTAACCTAATTAATTTAATTTTTATTTTATTAAAAAATCCTATGTCAAAATAGGTGGTAAAGTAAAATTTTTAAAAAATAATGTGGTGGCAAAGTGAAAAATGCGCTAAACTTTGAATGGGCACAGAGTGATTTTTTAGATCATGGAATGCCAAAATAAAAATGAGCTAAACTATAAAGAGATAGCAAAACTTTTTTAATTATAGGTTGACAAAGTAAAGATAAGCTATACTATTTGAACAAATGATCCAAGTTAAATGAACTTAATATGTAATTTAAACAAGCTAAAAGCCTTTTTAAAGGTAATTTGAAATTATAATAGCTAAAATTAAATTCAGATTTATAATTTAAAGTTAATTTTCAAACATAGAATCGTTTAGTTTAAATAGTTAACAAAATTTATTTTTTTAACTATAATATAAACTAAATCTAAATTTAAAATTTAATTTTAATCAATATTTTTGAACTTTAATGTTGGTTTTACTATCGAATGAACAATTTGAATTTAATTTTAAAAATAGAAGTCTTTAATTTAAATAAATAATAAAAGTTATGTTTATAAATACAGCATAATTTACAATTTAAAATAAGTTAATATATTTGAAATTTCTTGTCATTTTAATATCAAATTAACAATTTGAATTGAAATATACTATTCATTTAAACATAAATTTTTCCGTTCTGAAAATTAAAAGTAAAATTAAATTTGAATTTAATGTACACAATTATAAAGTTTAACTCAAATTGAATTTTAAATTCAATTTTATAAAGGTTTATTACTTATGAAATTAGCACTATCTAATTTGGTAAGTAACAAAATTAAATAAGGAAACAAATATTTATGTAGAGTTAATCAAATTTGGTAATTAGCTTGTATTTGTTTTTCCATATTACCCTTACGAATGGTAACTTATTGAGCAGGTAACTACTATTGAAAAGTCAATCTCGCTTTTAAAATATTAACGGCTAGATTTAATTTAGCCGGTGTATTGAAGCATTCCTCCCAATTAAATTTGATATAAAGTACTTATAAATTTAATAAAACTATCAATCTACTTGAAAAAAAATTAATTAATTGTAAAAAAAATTAAAAATTTGAGTGGATGTTAATCTTAAAATATTAAAATGGAGAGGTCTATTTCAAAATAACTTCTAGGTGATGAGTACATCCTCATACAATTCCGTTCTTAAAACAAATAATAATAACAGTACAATAAACTTGATAGCCAGGCGCCGACGCGAGAAACCAATTTAGTTGTCCTTTGACATTAAAAAAGGGACAATATTTTCCACAAAGCAATCTAACTTATTTGAATTAGAATAATTAGGTCTTGTGTGCTATTAGGAGCAAGGATGCATGCCTTCGTGCTTTTAAGCCATTTTTAATGATACAGCTTCCGAATCGACAATCGGTTCCATTAAAATTGATCTAGCATATTTGAAATATCTAAAAAATAAATTTTGCGGTTTTTCGATATCATTATCTAGCGATCGAAAGGTTTAAAATCAATAATTTTTAATGGTTGATATATATCATTTGTAAGTTTAATGGTGTAAAAATATTCAAATTAGATGAAATTTTAATAAAATTTTTTTATACTATTTACTGTAAAATCAATATTTTGATCGAAAATTTTAATGTTATATCACCAGTTTTTGTGAGATTTTTATTTTCAACTGTTGATTTTCAACACTTTCGATCGAAAAATCGCAAAATTTATTTTCTAAATACTTCAAATATCTAGATCAAGTTTAACAGAACCGATCGTCGATTCGGAAGCTCCATCGTCGAAAACGGCTTTTAGGAGCATGGAGGCCTCCATGTTCCTAATAGCACACAAGACCTACTCCATATATTTTGTTTAAAAGTGATTATCCATATATTTTGTTTAAAAGTGATTATGGAGGTAAACCTACCTTTTGTTTAAATATATTCTAATTGCAGCAGTTGGAAATTCGTTCAATTTAGATATAATTCCAACCTTTTATATTTGAGCCTCCTTATGTAATTATTCCAGCTGCAGCAGCAGTTAAATTCACAAATATCAAATTAGACACCAAATTTGAATATGCATGTAATTACATATGAAATCAAATAGCCCCTTAAATACATTGAAAATTTCTACAAGATTTGGAAAGCATTGAAGATTTGATTGCAACTGCGTACTGTATATTGTCAGTACATGGAAATTTTTTCCGTTACGTAATTGATATAACTAGCTAAAATTTCCATAGTCATTTCCAACTTCTAGATGAGTGCTTATCAGTATTAATTGCGGTATACGATTAATCTGCCGGATTTCCTAAGCATAGACATGCATGCAATCAAATTTGAAGTCCGGTGAGATTCAAATTTGAAGCTTACTGTTCTGCTATATGTGAGATAGTTATTTGTCTGGAAGAGATCTGTTTTAATTAGATGAGTGAATATTTGTTCAACATATTCAGGGTCAATTGTACATCTGGTCCTCAAACTATGTGGCTTCTTCTCAAACTTTAATTTGTTGTAATTGCTAATTCAAACATTTAAAATTATCCAAATTAAGTTGTATAACCCAATTTAGTTGACTAAATGTTACTGTATCGCTAATATAGAAGTGATATAGCAGTATCATGATTGACGATGTGTGTCAATAATTAAGATGCTGTGTCACTTTTACATCAGCAGACGACTTAGCCGACCAGCACTTATAACTCGTAGAATCCTAAACTATATAAAATGCTAAAATGTAATTATTATTATTATTATTGGATCCTTCGATCTTTATATTCTTACTTACAATTTCTTACCAACGTGATGTGGAACTTCTGGGCCAAGGAAGAAATTGTCCTAATTTGGTTAATCAGCCATCGGTGCTAACTCATATTCCCTTGCTGGATTTTTCAACCTTTCTACATTTTGAATTTATTTTCTTATTAGGAGTTGTGGAAGAATGAAGATTGAAAATGGAGATGCTATTCATGGCAAATCCTTAGGCAGTATAGACGTGACGGAGTTGACAACATAATATCTCGGATATATAAATTGCACGCGCATTTGGTCCTAAGTATATTTTGGTCTTTAGATTTCACTTTTTGTAAAATTTTGATTCAAACATTTAGAATTATTACTATCAAGTTCTATAATCCAATTAGTTGACTAAATACTAAGGTATTGCTAGCATAGAAGTAATGTAACAGTATTGGGATTGATGCTGCAGTAATAATTAAAATGATACATCACTTTTATATCAACAATGTATCAATATCTGGCCAACTAAACTATGTTGTTGTGGGACTTAATTACGAAAATTCTGAAAGATCGAATCAGGAATTGTAATATAGTTTGAGGACCAAACGTGCAATTTTACCCTATTAATTGTTTCTTTCTAGCAGGGGAAAAAAGAAAAAGGATAAAGCGGCGCCCTACCCGTGGTTTAGCATAATTTTACTTTACCACTGTATGACTCGAAAAGTTATACTTAACTAAGTTTGAATTCTAGTTGATTCACATTTCCAGTTAAGTTTATTTCTAAATGAAATAAACGAAACGGGTAGCGTGCTACCTATCTCTAAAAAAAAAAACTATCATGTCGTCAAAAGGACCTATAGTAAAATAGGATCGTTAAATGAAATATTTTGCAAACTACGGGATGGTACAATATAGCATCTTATTATTTTATAATCTAAACTTTATAATTTGTAAAAAAAATACTACTTCAATATTCTATTTAGTAAACGATTTTACGGTGAGACAATATCAAAATTAAAAGATTATTAAGTGCAACTTTTTAAACTATAGGGATGTAAAATAAAACGCGCTATCTCCATGGAGGAAGGTAGGCAAATAGAATTAAACATCCACTAAAAAAGAGCAAAAGGTTAGCCTGATTACAGTTAGCCACTGAAGTTGAAAATTACCACGTAAGTAATGATAAATTAGTTTACATAGCTATCTTGCTGGATTTTTTGTTTTCTACTTGCACGTGGCTATCCCATAACAAATTAACTTTTATTTTAAATTTCATAATATAGTATGGAAATTTTATAGTTCAACAGTTTTTGACAAATAAGTTTTAGGTCTCTGGCAAACAAGTTTTTAAGTTTGGATGATAATTTGTACTTCTGCAGAAGAAAATTTCAACTGATTCTACAAATTTGCACTCTGATTTACCATCAGCTGGTTCTAGTTTATGTTTTTCTTGGCAAGATATATGGTGCCTAAAAATTAAATTAAAAAAGTTCTTTTATTTTTATAGGGAATTATTGCATCAATCTAGATCTATATATACAAAGTCTCCAAAATCCAAACTTACATGTCCTACAATCTAAATGCAAATAAGCTTGGCTGGGGTGCTAGTAATATATATAGCACAACAAAAGCTCTTCATAATTGAAGAGTGATTTTTGATGTTTAGACATTTGTTTTGACGATCAGCAACTTTTAATATGTCGTAATTAACTTCTCAAGAATTAATTCCATAAATTTCTTACTTCATTTACTATATGAGCTCATGGGGTTTGAAAAGAAACAATTTTAATGGTGTGTATGAGTTATTTTCTACTGTAATATATGGTGTCAAATATTTTTTTTCTTTTTAACTATCTAGGTGAAGTTCTACTTTTTTGGTTATGAACTTAACAATTGCACCCTTTATGTTTAGAGGCTAGCTTGTTGTTCAGTTTGCAGTCGTTTGATGAAATAGAAAGCAATTTCACACAATTGAAAACTTGGGTTCCAAGAAAAATCAAATACCTGAGTTCATATTCAACAGTGTCAAATTGCTGATTTAAATATTACAGGCCGGGTCAAAAATAAGTCGATAGTACAAAAGGTTAGAGCTATAATTAATAGTACCCCTTCTCCACTCAATGTAAATTAAATCTCTACATATTATTTAAATCACTGCAAAGGTTAATATTATCTATAGCTTAAATATTTAAATTAATGTCAAGAGATGTTAACTGTTTGAAGATGTTTTAATTATATGCTAATTATGTTCATATATATTTATATAAGTGTTTAGCATATCCTTTCAAATTGTAAATTTGCGTAGAAATTAAAAAGTGTGAGTGACACACGCAGTTACCCTATGTCTTATACCACGTAGTAATTGGACGACATATTTTCAAACTAAGGCTACGGACCTCTTCAGAGCTTATTGCAGAATATAGCTAGCGCTATCAATTATCAATAGAATATAGTTTTTTGAAGAAATATTGGATTAGGCACTATAACAAGTTTACTCAAGGACTTTTCTCACCAATAAAATTAATCTGATGCTCTAAAATTACTAGGTTTGAACCGTACGTTCAATAGTATTAATTTTTGCTTTCTCCTGCGCGCAGGATGTTTTAGGATTGTAAATATTACGTTAATTAGGAAGAATTCTAACTGAAAGAAGAAGGTCCTCGAAGAGTTAGCTAGGAGTCTTCAAAGAAAATTATGCTTAGAATGAGAAAAACTGATGGCGGCTGAGGACATTTTCCCTTTTTTTTTTCTTCCACCAGTTAGGTTTCTAGGAATCGCTTATCCAAATTTAAAAAGTTGATCAAAGTCACCTTACGGTGCAAATTTTTCCACAACTCTCCTTGCTATAAAGAGCGACCAAACCATCTTGGTTTCGCCGTGCCAAATTAATTCTTGTGTAAATTAAGTTCGCTAAATTTAGATAAAATTTTCGCAACATAGAGCGAAGATGGCGAAGAAGAGCTTGGTAGTGCTGACGGTGGCAACATTACTAGGCCTAGCGTCGCTCGTCGCGGCGACGCCTGGCACAGCGACCTACTACACCGTCTACACACGTATATATGCATGCATATGTTTTCTTTTTCTTTTTGATAAGACGGACGATCGATCGATGTATGTACATGTATGTGTAAATTAATATGCATGCATGCATGCGCGCGCGTGTGCAGCCTCGGCGTGCTATGGGTACCAGGATGAGGGGACGATGATCGCGGCGGCGAGCGAGAGCATCTGGAACAACGGAGCGGCGTGCGGGCAGATGTACACCATCACGTGCACCGGCGCGACCAACCAGGGCGTGCCGCAGCCGTGCACGGGCCAGAGCGTGACGGTGAAGATCGTCGACTACTGCCCTCCGCCGGGCTGCCAGGCTACCTTCGACCTTTCTGAGCAAGCCTTCGCAATCATCGCCAATACCGCCGCCGGCAAGATTGACATCGACTACAATCTGTAAGTCCTTTATCTCTCAAAAAAAACATTCTAGCTGTAAGTCCTCCTCAATCGATCGCTATATATATATATATATATATATATATATATATATCTATCAGAGGCTAGCCACCCGCGTGTTCTTTTCTCTTAATTAATCTAACAGCTTAATTAAACATTAAAAAGAAACAACCAGCCGTTCGTTCGCGTCGTATGGTACATGAGATCGATCGGATTCCGATGGACTTCTAATAATATTTAATTCTCTTCCATTTAATTTAGCTTTATGTATGTTCCATTATTAAAGGTATTAAAATATAATTTTCTGGTAGTTTTAGCTAGCTAGGGCTTTTAAGGCAAACATTTGTTTTATGGTTTGCATATGAACTACGCTAAAAAAGAATTTCAGATTGAGAAAACACTTTTACGAGTGTGTGGTTGAGAGTCTTTTTAAGCATCTTGAGAAAACATATATATGTGTCTTTTCATTTTCTGAGTGTTATTTTTTCTATATATGTAAAACAGAAATTGGGGACTACAAACACAGAGATCTCTCTTGCTTGCCTAGTCACACTCGCTTCGTTTTGTTTTCTTAAAGTCAAAACAATCATGCCACCTTAATTAATTTTGAGGAAAAATATTTGGAGATCCTTTGAACTTAAACTCTTTAAATAAATATGTACATGAACTTCCAAATTTGATAATTAGATTCTCTAAGTTTTACCAAATAGTTTAATATATACGTCTCTCTTCTTTAGTGTAATTACTAATTATACAATCGTTCTGAACACATATCTTACACATAATCTTATAAGACTTCACAGTATAAAAAAATTTTATTTTTTTTCTCTTTCATTTTTAATAATTAAATTTGAGAATTGAATAATATGGTGAGTCTAATTTTGATTTCTGTTATTTTTTTGTTTCTTAATTAGAATATGAAAAATAGATATATTTTTTTGTTTCAATGTTTTATCAGATATAAGCGCAATATCGAACAAAATAGTAATTTACAACTTCATCCAAGACGAGGGGTTTGTTGAATTATTAGAAAAAGTTGAAGAAATCTAATTACTAAAATTGAAAGTTTAAACACTTGTTTACAAAAGTGGTAAAGTTTAGAGGGTCTCTATATATTTTACCCATTAATTTTAAAGAAAATGCTAGTGTTACACCTTAAAAAAGGAGAGTGTAAATTTTACATTTCTCATCCTATCCTAGGTTTCATAACCTTTCCTATTTTTTTTAATATTAGAAAAAGTTGACAAGACATCACAAAATTATTAGTCCTTGAATAAAAGGGTATAAGATTTATATTCACTTTTAGACGTGTAAGATTTATATTCTTCTTTCTTTGGATGTATAGACAGTGTTGTTCTATATATATATATATATATATATATATATCGAACCAAACATGAATAAACATAATTACTTCGTTTTTCTATGAAAATTTATTTCCCCTTGTCGCTATATTTGAACAATTTTACATGAAATCTAATTAATGTAATGTATTTTTTTTTTCTTTTCAACACTAACTTTTCTCTCTCTCTCTCTCTCTCTCTCTCTCTCTCTCTCTCCTTGTGGACCTTCTCTAATGATTTGACAGGGTTTGAGAATCACTAGAGTGAAGAATAATGGTGGAGTATTTCCTCCCTCTATCCAGGAAAGAAATAAGCATTGACTTCTTCCGATAATGGTTGTTTAATAAAACTCTGTGCAGATCGGATAGACTGCAAAGAACTAATGGAATAAATAAAGTATCACTTTCGATATTAATTGTTCTATTTCTACTTTCGGATTTATTTTTTTTTGTTTTTTCGGTTTGTTGGTTGAGTGTAAAAAGATTATCGAGAATTAATGCATGGACGGGGAATACTAACCTAATCTATATCAATATACTAGTTAAGGGACCCGCGCAATGCGGCGGAAATTTTTTTTACAATTAATCACTATGGCTTCCTGATTAATATTTTTCAGTTCAATTAGGAGTATTTACAATTTGGATTCCAACCAAAAATCTAACCGAACCGAACCAAATAAAGTTTTTTTGGTTTAGTTATATTGGTTTTTTAAACTTCTAAACCAACTAAACCGAACCGAAGCTGCATAGTTACACACAATTATGTATGTAGTTCGGCCACTATACTCTTATAAGTATAGATATTTTTATACTAATAAGTTTTGGGCTACTAAATCTACCCCTTTGAATATTTTCATCCGATAAATCATATTATTTAATTAATCACCCACTCAAGCGTAGAGAATCATTGTCATAAATATAAAGGAGTCTATATTCATACGAATATATATATATATATATATATATATATATATATATAATGGGAGTGTATATACTTCTATTTTTCAATTTTTAAAAAATTCTTATTTATTAATGGATGTAAAAACTTGGCAATATTTTATATTACTTATAAAAGATGAAACGGAATAGATGAAACAAAATAAACCAAACCAAACCAAAAAAACCCCAAATTCAAAATCAAAATTTGTATCTCAAAATAATTTACAATACATGATTATTGGAGAAAACAAACCCCTCTACTATCTATAACTATTCTTATCTATGTGTATTAATGCATTTAAGAATTTTCTTTTAATCTCGATGTTGAATAATTTAAAATTAAATAATAAAAATAAAGTAATAGTTTTTACGTTTTTTTCAGGAGAATATCTAAACTAAATCATAAAACTCATTGATGTAACATTAGAAAAGATTAATAATATTTTTCTACCATCATCACTATAGAATTTACAAATGAAAAATATAAGAAACTTAATTGGCATTGCTAGTTCATTAATTTTGACATTTGCATCTATGCTTAACAATATGTATTATTTGATATATATTTGGCTAGAAAAAATAATAATAATATCAAGTTTAACTACTAATTTGGTATCGAATCGTTAGATGTTAGAGGGAAAAAAAACAGTTCCATGCCCAAGCAACAAACAACCAATAAATAAGGGAGCAAAATGAAATATGAGAAAAATTAATTAAACGTTGGAATTTTTTCTTTAGGATAAATGTTGGAAAATTTATGATCTTAAGCACTGACAGATAGAAAATATGGCCAACGGCAAGTTAGAAGTAAACACAAACCACAGCAAAAGCACCACCGGTAGTTTCAACACCAAAGTATATAGAGCCATATACAGTAAAAAGAAAAAACTGTAGGCCGGAGGATGCAAAACATATAACCACAGAAATTATCCAGAAACGACAAACCTGAAGGTTAATTGTAACTAATACAGCGGCCAACTTGAAGACAAATTGCTTTTAAAAAGATCTCCAGATTTATGGCCAAACATGTGAGAAAGAAAAAGGAGTTTGTCCCTGCAAAATCTAGAAATTGAATCAAATTAAGTTATGAGAGTCCCATGAAATTTCTAGAATCAAATTAAGTTATGAGAGTCCCATGAAACATTAGTTTGTTTCAATTGACTATTTAATCCTTAATTTCGGCTTTTCTTAATTTTTTTTTGGGAACAATCTTTAGTGAGATGATAGTTTTCTTTTTTTTTATTTTAGAACAATCTTTAGTTAGATGACAGACACACATCTCGAATACTTCTTAAATTATATGAGCATTCAAAAAAAGAAGGCTATTCAAGTCGATTGAAGATTGTTAATGATAATTAACATAATTGAGGGATCGGCAGCTAATATAATTCCTTTATTTTTTTTTAGTTTAGATGTCGATATACAACCAAGCAAACATTTAGGGAAATTGATGTATTCTCCTCCAATTAAATTATGTCACTTCAATAAAAGACTAAGATATCTTCACCAATAAACTATAAAGAAAGTAACATCATATGAGGGTGAGTTATAAACCTTAACTTTTCATAAGTAGACATTAGTGCGGCAGAAGGAGGTGCACCGCTATATTCTATGGCGACGTCATCTCTACCTTCTCGATTGCCAGCATATTTCCCACCTATCATGCAACCGTAGTTGTCTCAAACAATGTATTCGGCATCATTATTATACATTCATGATCAAAAAATTAAGCACCACTAAATTATTTACTAATTACGTAGCTACCCTGAATTTTAAAGCATACCAAACGATCATTGCCATTCGGCTAAAAAGACATTTATTTCCACCTTTTTTGTTTGAAATAAATAATTATTATCCCATGCCAGTTAGAAAATAATCTCACAATAAAGAATAATTTGATTATTTTATGCGATGTAGTAGGGAGGTATTATAACAATTAATATTATATATTTTATATGTACAAATATATGAAAAAAATGTAAAACCTACACATGTGATTCGATTAGTAGTTGGGAAACAAATCAATTTAAAGAAGCAAAAGAGAAGTGTTGGCATTCGGTTAAATCGAATCGGGTACGCCCATAAGCGGGTTCGATCCGACGGATATTATGTTATCTAATTGGATTAGGATTAATCTCGCTTTCAAATTGGAAAGCTAATTAGAGATAAATCTAATCATATTAGGATAACAAATAATAACCGATTTGGCCTTATCTCTAACGCTATNACGCCCATAAGCGGGTTCGATCCGACGGATATTATGTTATCTAATTGGATTAGGATTAATCTCGCTTTCAAATTGGAAAGCTAATTAGAGATAAATCTAATCATATTAGGATAACAAATAATAACCGATTTGGCCTTATCTCTAACGCTATTAGGATTTTGGAATTCCTTATAAATAGACGGGCGATCCCACATGAAACGATGTACATGGAAAGAACGAAAAAGAGAGAATAAGAAAATAATAGAGAGAAACCACATCCTCCATTGACCTATTATTCTAGAGGGACTTGCACGGTGGATTTGCGATCGCGCTCGTTTGTAGTTCGATCCACCGCGAGTTCGTGGAGCGTGAGAAGACATTCAAGGACGATCCGAGGACACGTGAATCAATCTAAACGATCCGGGCTCATCGCGTTGTTGCGCGAATCGCTTCCGAAAAAGGTACGAACGAATACTTCCGCTGCGTTCTACAAGAAGAAACACGTTTTTCTTAGTTACAAAGAGAAATAAAAATGAGCAATTCAACCAATAAATATAGAATATTTATTGCATTTCATATTATTCTCTTAATATCGGTCAATATTTATACGAAGCGAATCAATTTGTGCAATAATTAGCTAACCCTCTTACATGTTACTCCTTAATAGAGTATAATACCAACAAAAAAGGAAAAACAACTTTTGCTACTTAGTTGATATTTACCTATACTCCAAAGTCTATAGTGATTGTGGCTTTACAACGTTTAGATAGATCTTTCCTCACATATCCCAGCCTGGTTTCTTCCAGAATCATCACTTTAAGGTATGAAAATCAATATGGTATTGGAAAAGGAGAATAAACGATCAAAGAGAAAGGACAATCCAAAAGGGATTAGGAAAAAGAAAATGATCAGTTTATAGCCAGTATTGAGGTTGTCCAATTATGAAGCTGTGAGAGTTGAGAAATGGCATTGTTCTCTATCTGTTTTTCTTTTTCGTGTGTGTGTATGCCTCCCTCTTTGAGAAGCTACTCCTCCATGTCTCATCTCCTGCAGAAAAGAAAAACAAATTCAAGAAAATCATGAATTTAAAAAAAAATCAAAAATAGAGGAGGTATTTTCGCAAGAAAAATAAATTCTAGAAGACTAATCAAAAGTGTTTAGTTAGCTCAGGAAAATTAAAGAAAGAGTAATTGAATTGATATTACCAGAAATAGTAATAAACAGATAAACTTGAAGACACTTCACAGATACTAAGTTATCCAATAAGAGAACGGTGAACTTTAATAGATATATCAATAATTACAGTAATAGAGACAGCATCAATAATTGGAGTAACAGAGGCGGCATAGGTTCCCAATAGTTTAGGCAAAATAATAATAACAATAAAAACCACTAAATAAAGCATGGATAAATTAAAAGACATGCCTCCACCAATATCATATGCATGAAATTCATGAGTTTTTTCCTACATGTCGAACTGTTTCATTATTCAGAACGATAAGAGATAGTAGGAAAGAAAAGTAAGAACTTAATTAGTAATCTAATATCACAATGCATAGGATAAAAAAAAAGTAGACTGAAAAAACAAATATTAACAATACAAATGACTTGAGATATTTAATAAAACTCAAAAGTATCATTTAAATTGATAATTCCACTTTTTTTTTTCGGCTTTTGTTTATAGTGTCTATATTTCGTTCACAACCTACTTATAGAGCTAAAACTAAATATTATATTGTCAGCATGTGATCTTCTTTAGCCTCTCATCTATAAAGTCAAAAATGCAACTATGGAATCATTATATTAAAATCTTAGACCTGTGCAATTCTAACTTGCATCGCTTCTTGCTTAAGATTACGTTAACATTGATTACTATAATACTTTGACCAAATCAATTACTAAAGTGAATCTAAGCCAATAGATTAAAGCGTTTACTCTGTTGGCTGAAAATTAAAGTCTTGACTGCTTAGAACTGAATTTTGTTATTGCATCAACAACTTGTTAAATTCATTAACATGGTAGAATCACGGCGTTTGATCTCTAATTAGTAAAATCATCTATCCAAACATCTCATTCGTGGACCAAATTTATTTATTAGAGCTCAAGGCTTAAAGTTGAATAAAGAGAAAACTCCCGTCCTGAAATAGCAAATAAATTCTACATTTAAATGACATCGTTAGACAAAATCCTTATCGGCCTAAATTTGGTAAAATGACACAATTTTCATACTGTTAACTATAATTTTTAGATTTCGCCTGAGATTTGAGATCACTGCTCAAAATCCTTAAATAATGCAACATCATAGCACCTCTGTCGATTGATAATAATAGTTGTGAGTCTACAAATCCTCACCACAATAAGAATAACATAAAAGCTAATGAAAAGATTTTGGTAATAGCTATGACTCTACCTCAGATTTGTGATTGGAGATATATAGGTGATGAGTGCAGAGTGGAATCTGGAGAAGCCAATCTTTTCGAATGCATAGAACCAGCCGTCGATTTGTGAGGTTCATTTATGGCTACACATTTTTCAATTGTTGGTGCACGTTCATTGGAATAGTGCTGGATTTATAAAGTAGGCTACAAAACATGTCAAAGCATGTCTTCACTTAATTCTAGTTAGCAAGAATTTGATTTTTTTCATCCATTAAAGAATTGCAGAACCTCTTAAGAACGCCATGTTCTATGTTAAGCATGTCACATTCACTACGTAGATTTTCGTACTTTCGAGAAATACGATCATACAATTCTTCTATCTTTTTTTCTTTCATCATAATTAGCATCTCTAATTTCGAAATCAAGCTGTTTGCATAATGTTCCAACAGCAACCCGGGCCGGATCCTCCTCAGACTCATTCGAATTTGTAGACGGCGAACCCCAGCATGTAATAGCCTCCATAAATCGACTATACCTTAAGACCTATACATCAATATATGTGCAAAATTGGCCATTGGATCCTTGGCAGTGTTAGACAAAATCCCTTGTCCTAAATTTGGTAAAAGGACGCAATTTTCATGCTATTAACTAAAATTTTGAAGCTTTCACCTAAGGTTAGAGTTCACTACTCAAAATTCTTCAATAATGCAACATCATAGCACCTCTATCGGGAAAAATAAGTTCTAACTAATAGGATCAAAATTAGATATGTATGTGTCATATTTACTAATTTGTTACATATTTAGGTCAGTTTAAAAATGTTGAATTCTAGTAAATCCAGGAATTAATTACATTCATTTTTTGTTTTATATCTATNTGTGCTTTCCTTGGCCTCTGCGTATAAGTAATTTTTGAATTGTAGGCTTTCCTGTTCATTGTTCTTCTACATAATATATATACTTATTTTGATTTACTAATTTGTTACATATTTAGGTCAGTTTAAAAATGTTGAATTCTAGTAAATCCAGGAATTAATTACATTCATTTTTTGTTTTATATCTATAACAAACATATGTATTACATAAGTAAATCAAAATAAGTATATATATTATGTAGAAGAACAATGAACAGGAAAGCCTACAATTCAAAAATTACTTATACGCAGAGGCCAAGGAAAGCACAACAACTGAAAAATATCATTTTTTTCAATTTTTAGAAGTTCTACATATCGAAAAGCTTTCAAATTCAGAGCCAGACATACATGAAAAAAATAATAAGGTAACAAATTTTCAAGTCGAAGAGGAATTTTTTTTTTAACTAAAGAAAAAGTACATAGTAGACTAATCAAAATAATAAAACAATCCAATAATTAGATCATCAATTGTGTTGCAATTCACTCATTTTTTATATTTTGTTTAGATCAGCAGATGATGGACTCAACACAAAAAATTTATAACACACACATGCATACAATAGAAGACTTATGATCTGGGAGCTTGCCGATTCAGATCTGGACGTTTTTTTTTTATAAAGAAATAAGGTAGTTAAATCTAAGTAATCAAATTGATAAACAAATCAACAAATACTATCAAATTAATAAAACAAATTAACAACTACTAACTAACCGACGAAGATCCAATTAATGGAAGCTACCACATGCAGGGCTGCAGGAGGATTAATAGAGAGCACTTGGAACAGATTTTGGAATTTTGAAAATCTTCTTAGAGGCATCTTGATACAAAATCAAACAGTATTTAGTATTTTATTAAAAAAAATTTAGTATTAGGCAAACTAAAATAGGAAAAAAAAAAAAAGCATTTAAAACTCACAGGAGATATGCATGGAAGCGTAGATGTAGTAGGATGAACAACAAAAGATTGTAGATGACCATTAAGAGGTATGGAAAGAAGTATAGAACAACCCTTCGGAATCAACAGGTTTAAATATCCGATGCGGCACAGGAGACGAAACGATATTGAATCGGTATCATTTTTTCGTCTGGAGAGGGAATCAACCGACGGAATGAATCGGCATTATTGGAAACGGCGGGAGTGAAGAAGGATCGACAACGCACCTTCTTTAATTTTCCATCCGTAGAGCAGGAACCCTGGTTGTCGAAGCGACGGGAATGAAGAAGAGAGCCGGTTCAATTTTGAGAAGGGATTCCGGTTGGGTTCAACTCTTAGAATAGGTTCCGATCTTTTTTAGATAAAAAAAACCGGAAAAAAATCGTTTAAGGCAAAACTGAAACAATGATAGGTAGGCCCCATATATATCCAAAATTAAGCTAAAACATGCCACGTGTACAAAAGATTAGGGGAATTAATAGAGGTTATAGATATACTTACTATAAAATAATTGGGTGCCATGTGTAAAATATAATGGGTAAAATTAGTTCTTACTTACTATATAAGAATAAGAATATATTTTACCCATTATATTCTTATATATACTTAGTTCTTTACTCACTATATTAAAGGTGAGTTGACATCAAAAAATAATTGGGTGCCATGTGTCCCCTCCCAACCAACTGCTCAACTATAAAATAAAATTAACTGCAACTAGTAAGTAAATATCATAGGCCCAACCTAATTAAAATATAATTTAATAGATATGATTTTATACTATATAAAAAATTTATATAGGGTTTTAACTTTTATAGTGTCGTTTTAGGATATAAAGTGTATAAAATTTGTTTATACATTATTTCATCTTTCCTTCTCAACTATGAAAAATCATCGCCTACCCGCTTGTACTAATTAGTTACATATGCCAAACTGATCAATAACAATTCATCCAAATATTAATAAAATTTTATTTTTTCCCATTATCTATCAATGCCTTTGTAATCAACCCAATATCACATTCAATCCAGTGTACTAAAAATACTGTCTCAGAAACAACCAAAAGGACCTTAAACTGAGACTTTAAATATATTTTGTATTTATACCTATATTCCTTAAATCATAAAATATTTCTGTCTGTTACTATGATTGTCAGAGCAAATTGATGAGTAGTTACTTAATAGATTTTAAAATTAATGATTTTTCTATACAAAAAAACTTTAAATATTTTAAATTATACCTACTGAATTAAAAATTTATTTTAAAAATTTGCAGTTAAATATTAGTACGGTGTTAGAGATACACCTGGTGTGGGCATATACACGTGCAATTTTTTTTGTCTATCCTAACGTCAAATTCAATACGATGGTCCTCCAACTCGGAAAATATTATTTAATTATGCCAAGTGCACCCCATATCTATTCATTGTTCATCTATCAATCGTCTTTCCGTATTAAATATAAATATATATATAAACCATTTAGATAAATTTAGCAATCTTTTTATTATGTTTTTGACCAATGGATCAAAAAATGTATAGGATAAAAGGATCGTAGACAGGTTGTGCATGCAGTAGACAGGTAGTGCATGCAGTACTTCCTATGATTTTGTCAACGTTTTTGGAGAAGAAGTCCGCTTTAATCTCTCCTTTCGATCTTTCCAAGAAGAAGTTCCAAATCAAGCCGTTGCATCTCTTTTTGTAATAATTGTTAGCTTAAATGGCCGAGCATCCTATCCTGTGGCGGGAGACCATGTGGGCTGAGTCATGTTCGAAATGGCGTGAGGCTGGGTTGGGCCGAGTCATGTTCGAAGTGGCGTGAGGTCAGGTTGGCCGAGTTACAATCGAGACCCTTGGGCGCTGTTTCTGTACGCTTTAAGTGAATTGGTTGCGTATTTCTAACAGCTCGAGCTTTTGGGAATAATGGTTAGCGCCAACGATCCGACAATAATGGTTGGGGTGTAATTGCCGAAGCCAAATTTTTCTCCGATTTCCTACTAAGTGCATCGGCCACGACGTTCACTTTTCCGGGGTGGTATAGGATAGTGACATCATAATCTTTCAACAACTCCAACCACCGCCGCTGTCGCATATTCAACTCCTTTTGGGTGAACAAATATTTAAGACTTTTGTAATCCGTGTGGATCTCGCAATGTTCACCATACAAGTAGTGCCTCCATAACTTTAGCGGGAAAATAAGCGCCGCTAGCTCAAGGTCGTGAATCTGGTAGTTCTCTTCATAAGTTTTCAACTGGCGCGAAGCATAAGCTATAACTCGGCCGTTTTGCATCAAGACATACCTGAGACCAACATAGGAAGCATCACTGTATACCACAAAGTTTTCCCCCGGCGTCGGCAATGCAAGCACCGGGGTTGTCGTCAACCTTTCCTTCAACTCTTCAAAGCTCCGATCGCAATCGTCGCTCCAAACATACTTGACTCCCTTGTGTGTGAGGCACGTTAGCGGAGTGGTTATTTTGACGAATCCCTCCACGAACCGCCGGTTGTAGCCCACAAGTCCAAGAAAACTGCGGACCTCCGATACGCTCGTCGAGTGAGGCCAATCTTTAATTGCCTCTACTTTCTTCGGATCCACCTAAATACCCTCATCCGAAATCACATGGCCTAAGAATGTGACCTCCGAAAGCCAAAAGTCACATTTCTTCAACTTAGCATATAACTTCTCCTTTCGAAGTTATATGAATTTATGTGAATTTTAGAACACTTAAAATGAAATTTATGTGAATTTTAGAACACTTAAAATGCATGTGTTATGTATAAGAAAATTTTCACTCTATATAGTAGAGCATTCTGGGTATTGTTACATGCATTTGAGTAGTGTTCGCACTAGTCGTTTGGAAACATGCTTCATATGTTTAAAGTGGCTCAATTATGCATTTATGAACATTTGGTTTAAGCTTGGACTTAGTAAATAAAAGTGTCATAAAGGAGCACTTGGATTAGCAAACTATGAGACTATTGTATTGAGACTTAGAGATAGGCCTTAGACATCTACTACTTTCCATGTTTTAGACATGATGAGATAGAGATAGGCCTATGAGAGAGTTGTGATATATTCCATGTTGTTAGACATGAGGACTTGGTACTTGAGACGGATCTTTTGTTACTTGTCATTGTTCTCATTCGCACATGCTTTTGAGGGTCGCTCCCTACAAGCCGGCACTCCGGAGATGGCCATCGTGATACATATTCGCCGTGCGGGATTAGGCGCCGAAGTGGATTGCCGTGGGAAAGGCTCATTCCTAGAGTGGGGATGTTGACTACCACGGGGCCATTAGACTCGGCACCGGTCAGACAGCCTACGAGTGGGTCTCAGGGCCAGACAGCCTTCGGGCGGGTCTCTTTAGATTTGATTTTGAGCATTCATCATGCCATATGAAATTGATTAGAATAGTAAATAATGACATCTTTACTATTTGACTCATGGACATCATACTAGCGATGCTTGGGTACATTCTTATGAGAATAGCTTTTTCTACTTATGCTAAATCATGCTAAGTAGAGATATCATATGGTAGCAAATATTCATGCTTATTTACTTGTCGTACATATCGTTTTTGTTTATATCTGCTTACTGACCCCTTTTCAGAGCCTTCAGCACCGGCGGAGGCACGGGATCGCGACAAGGGAGTCACGTAGCTAGTTAGCGGGGAGCAACTTTTGAGCTTAGGTGGTTTACTCTTTCTTTTATTGTATTAGAGAGAAAGAGCTTTGCACCATGTATAGAGAGACCACCTATGTACTTGTTTAGCTTTAGTATTGGGATTCCTATTGTATTCACTTTATGTTTTTATTTAGTGGACTTACTTTTATGTTCTCTTCCCTTATTGTAGCTTCTAGATATACTCCGCTCTGATGCTTCTAGATGTTCTCTTTTATCGTCTTACTTATCGTTTTGTTTTAGACGCCTTGTATGTTTTAGACATACGGCGGGTCTGGGCACGCGCCGGGCGGGCTTTCGCTAGGTCCCGGGGCGTGACAGATTAGTTTGGTATCAGAGCCTAGGGTTGAGTCTTAGTAGACCTAGCAAACCTTAGGCCGGTTGGACTATAGGAAAGAGGCTCGTGAGAGACGAGGTCTATTTGACTTGTAAGCGAAAGTATTGTGATTGGGTATTTTGGATAACTCTAGAAAGTGGAGTTAAATCGAAGTGTATAGCTCCTGACTTCGCGGAGGGTTACGTTGGCGGCCGACAACGTAACATCGAGAGTTAGTGGTGAAGCACACTTCCTTACTTTCACATGATTTTGGGTATTTCCTACTTGAGCGGGGATACGATAGCGTGGGTTACTAACTTTCGCTTTTATGATGTTGTAGTGAGATGCCGATCACTCGCTCCCAATCTGCCGGAGCGGATAATGCGGCACATCTTGAGGAGGTCGATACCTCCGCTACCTCCGGATCCGGCGAGGTCCGAGAGTTGAGGAGCCAGCTTGCGGCTCTCACCGACTTAGTGACACAGCAGGAGGAAGCGGCCCGACAGCAGACGGAGGCGGCGCGCTGACAGAAGGCGCGGATGAAGCGCCTGGAGGACTTTCTTTTACAGCAGGCGGCAGCTTCCAGGGAGACTCAGGCCCCTACACCACCAGCACCAGTTGTGGACGTGGCACCGAGGGCACCGTTACCCGCACCCGGTTCTTCGCGGGCAGCACCCGTGTTTGTTCCCTAGGAGGAGGACATTGTGGCACCACCGGCTCAGGCGCCACCGACGGGGGCAGTTTTCCCCGTGACGGTTTCTGCTGAGGAAAGGGACAGACTGATGGAACGCCTCAACGAGTTCAGGAGGTGCAGTCCCCGGATCTTCGACGGCGAGAAGGTCGACCACTGGATCGTGGAGAAGTGTTTGATGCATATGGAGAAGCTCTTCTGCGACACCTTCATGGATGAGAGAGATCGAGTTTGGCTCGCCACACACCATTTGGACGGCGAGGCCTACCGCTGGTGGTTGGATCTCCAGGAGAACCCCAACACTGATTTGGCGGCTATTACTTGGAAGACGTTCAATGAGCTTCTTTTGGCACATTACTTCCCGACCAGCGTCAAGAGAAAGATGGAGCAAGACTTGCGCAACTTGCGCCAAGGAGACCGGGCTGTAGCTGAGTACGAGAGGGAGTTCTCTCGGCTTCTTCATTGCGTGCCTTTCGTCGTGCGGGACGACGAGGACAAGGCCCGCATTTTCGAGCGAGGGTTGCGACCGTTGATTTTCCGGTTCGTGCAATCCTCTAACCTCCAAACCTAGCGGGAGGTGGTGGATCGCGCGCTCATAGTGGAGAACAGCGCGGCAGATGTCCAGGACCGGCGAGAGGCGATGAACAAACGTAAGGCCAAGAGGCCTGCGGTAGAGGGTGCGAGCCAGACGCACTCTAAGAGGCCGCCGAAGCATCCTAGGAGCCAGCAGCGTGGACGCGGCTCAGCAGCGCAGCGAGGAGGTTTTGACTGTCGCCGGCCTTCCCCGTGTGTGATCTGCGGTGGTCCTCATTACCCACCGCAGTGTCTACAGTGGGCGGGCAGGTGTTTCCAGTGTGGCCAGGAGGGCCACGTTCGGACTGAGTGCCCGAGAGGTTCATCATCAGCACCGTCGACTGCATCGGCACCGGCTCTACCAGCCGCCAGCCACAGGACTCCATCAGCGCAGTATCAGCCTGGGCAGCCATCCGTCCAGCGCCAGAGCGAGGGTTCTCGATAGGCCCGGAGTGGGCGTTTGTATGCTGCTCAGACCGAGGAGGCGGCAGCAGCCGAGGATGCGGTTGCAGGTATCATTTTTCTTGATGGCATTAGAGTTCGTGCTTTATTTGATACTAGTGCATCGCATTCATTTATAAATCGGCTGTTTGCCGAGTTGCATGGCATCCCTTTGGTTTTCTTGTTGCATCCGAGACATGTTGTAGTACCCGACCACACTCTGGATATTAGAGAGTATTGCCCTAGTTGCCCTGTTCGGGTAGGAGATTGGATCATGCCCGTAGATTTGCTAGCTCTGCGCAAGCTAGGGAATTTCGATGTGATCTTGGATATGGATTGGCTAACCAAGTACTACGTCACCATCGATTGCAAGAATCGCACGGTTACTTTTAGAGAACCGGGGCAGACTGAGATTGTATTTAGAGGATGGCAAAGTTTGCTTTTTGCGATGTCGATCAGCTCGTCTCGAGCTAGGCAGCTGATCAGCCGAGGATGTGTTGCCTACTTGGCTAGTGTTGTGTTGAGGGGCGAGGATGACACCCCTAGGATTGAGGATATCTCGGTAGTACGGGAGTACCAAGACGTGTTTCCAGCTGAGCTACCGGGTATGCCACCCGATAGGGAGATCGAGTTTGTGGTAGATCTCGTCCCTGGGACTACTTCAATCTCAAAGGCACCCTATAAGATGGCACCGACGGAGCTAAAGGATCTAAGGGCACAGCTACAGGATCTGTTGGACTAGAGCTTCATTCGACCGAGCGTCTCGCCATGGAGAGCGCCAGCTCTATTCGTCTTCGCCTATGTGTGGATTATCGTGAACTCAATAAAGTCACGATCAAGAATAAGTATCCATTACCGAGGATCGACGACTTGTTTGATCAGCTTCAGGGATCGTGTATGTATTCCAAGATAGACTTGCAGTCGGCATACCACCAATTGAAGATCAAACCCGAAGATGTATCTAAGACGGCTTTTAGAACACGGTATGGACATTATGAGTTCACAGTGATGCCGTTCGGGCTCACTAATGCCCCGGCAGCTTTTATGGATCTGATGAACTGTGTTTTCAAGTCTTATCTAGACAGGTTCGTCGTGGTGTTCATCGACGACTTTTTGGTTTATTCCCTGAAGCGATGCGGATCACGAGGAGCATTTGAAGCTTGTACTTCAAATACTTTGGAAAAAGGAGCTTTATGCCAAGTTGAAGAAATGTGAATTTTGGCTTCGAGAGGTAGCCTTCCTTGGACATTTGATATCGGGATCGGGTATAGCTGCGGATCCTAAGAAAATTAAGGCTATCAAGAATTGGTCGAGACCCACGAGCGTTACGGAGATTCGGAGTTTCCTTGGACTGGCCGGTTACTACCGGAGGTTTGTCGAGGGGTTTGCTAAGCTATCTACTCCCCTCACGAGGCTCACGCATAAAGGTGTCAAGTTCATCTGGAATGATGCGTGTGAGAAAAGCTTCCAAGAGTTGAAGCACCGATTGATAACCGCCCCGATCCTGACCCTACCTGTTGCTGGAGCAGGGTATGTAGTTTATAGTGATGCTTCACATAATGGATTGGGCTGTGTTTTGATGCAGGACGGCAAAGTGATTGCGTATGCTTCTCGCCAACTGAAGGAATATGAAAAGAATTACCCTACGCACGATTTGGAGTTGGCGGCCGTAGTCTTCGCATTTACGTTATGGCGCCACTACTTGTATGGCGAGCGGTGTAAGTATACACGGATCACAAGAGCCTCAAATACCTATTCACTCAGAAGGAGTTGAACTTGAGACAGCGCAGATGGTTGGAGCTACTCAAGGATTATGATTTGACTATTCTTTACCACCCGGGCAAGGCTAATGTGGTGGCGGATGCGCGAAGTAGGAAATCAACGAAAAACTTAGCGATGCATGTTGTTACTCAACCGCAGTTGATCTAGCAGCTGAAGCGGTTGGGGTTGGAGGTGGTGACTCCTGACACGCCTTTGAGGTTGATGACCTTGGTAGTGCAACCTACACTCTTGGATAGAATTAAAGAGAAACAAGCTTCCAATGTGGAATTGCAAAAGATTAAAGTTAAAATGGTTGATGGTTGCACCGGCAATTTCCTTGTGGATGATCAAGGATTGATGCATTTCCGTGGACGGATTTGTGTACCGGCAGATTCGGGAATTAAAAAGGATATTCTTTAAGAAGCGCACCGAGCACCTTATGCTATACATCCGGGAGGCACCAAGATGTACAAGGATTTAAAGTTGCTCTATTGGTGGCCCGGGATGAAAAAGGACATTGGCGAGTTTGTAGCTCGTTGTCTAACTTGCCAACAAGTAAAGGCTGAGCACCGATTACCCGCGGGAAAACTTCAGAGTTTGCCTATTCCCGTGTAGAAGTGGGAGAATATCACCATGGATTTCATGACTGGATTGTCCCGCTCTCAGGCCGGGCATGACGCTATTTGGGTGATCGTGGATAGGTTGACGAAGTCGGCGCACTTCATACCTATTCATACTACTTGGACCGGAGAGAAGCTCGCACAAATGTACCTTGATGAGATTGTGCGCCTTCATGGAGTGCCTACATCGATAGTATCAGATCGAGACACTCGGTTTGTGTTTCACTTTTGGAAGAGTCTACAGGACGCTTTGGGCACCCGATTGGACTTCAGCATTGCTTTCCACCTTCAGAGTGATGGGCAGTCGGAGCGCACCATACAGACTTTAGAGGATATGCTTCGGGCATGTGTGATAGACTTCCAGGGAGGATGGTCGCAGCATCTACCTATGGCAAAGTTTGCTTATAACAACAGTTATCAAGCAAGCATCAAGATGGCGCCATTTGAAGCACTTTATGGACGGAAGTGTAGATCGCCACTTCATTGGAGTGAAGTAGGCGAGAAACTGGCTTTAGGCCCTGATGTGCTCCAGGAAGCAGAGGATAAGGTTCGAATTGCTCGAGAGCGACTTTTGACGGTGCAGAGTAGACAGAGGAGCTACGCCGATCGACGGAGGCGAAACTTGGAGTTCCAAGTTGGAGACAATGTTATCTTGAAGGTCTCGCCAACTAGATGGATCAAGAGATTTGAAATTTGTGGTAAGTTGAGCCCTAGGTTTATTGGACCGTATGAGATCTTGGAACGTGTAGGTCCGGTAGCGTATCGACTTGCTTTACCACTGAACCTATCAGGCGTGCATAACGTCTTTCATGTATCGATCCTTCGGAAGTACGTTTTTGACCCGACTCATGTGTTGGATGGTATACCTATGGAGTTACGGGATGATTTGAGCTTCGAGGAGCAACCCGTGAAGATCTTGGCTCACGAGGTGAAGAAACTGCGGAATCGGGATATTCCGTATGTGAAGGTTCTTTGGAGCAACCATGGGGAGCGGGAGGCCACGTGGGAGCTAGAGAGCGCGCTGCGGGAGCGCTATCCCCATCTTTTTCAGATGGAGCTTTGAGGTATGTGTTTGCTTTTGTGTTTCGCGGACGAAACTCCTTTGTAGGAGGGGTGAATGTAGCACACTGGACCTTTGCAAATTGCAAGGTTCGAGTGTTTGGTTGGATTTCGAACTTTTCCACACTTGGTGGAAGGTCGTAGAAGGTATTCCGACCTAAAAGTTCGATTCCTGGAGTTTTGGCATTGTCCTGAGAGTTTTCACTGTCGGGGACCGGTCCTTGATAGGAGAGACTGGTCCCCTCAAAACAGTGTTGCGACAGGACTTGAGGCAACCGGTCCCTGGCGGGTGAGATCGGTCCCCGAGCGCGAATACGCGGGGAGAGACCGGTCCCATGCGGGGAGAGACCGGTTTCCTAACGTTGGATTTTTGGGACAGGCTGAGAGACCGATCCCAGGTCGTGGAGATCAGTCCCTCAGTCCGAAAACTGCCCAAACCCGGGCAGTGCACAGGTTACTTTTTTGAGGAACCTAGGTGGATTTTGTTATATTTGAAGGCTTATAGAGCCTTTTCTCTCCCTCTCACCCTCATTTCTCCCCCTCACATTCTCTCTACACTCTCTAGAAAGAGAAGAAGAAGGAGAAGAAGAAGGAGTTGGAGGAGAGCAAGATCTTGAGGCTTTGGAGCATCTTCCTCTCCCTTTGCTCACCATTGGAGGCTTGGAGCTTGGGTTAGGAGCTTGATAGAGGATCAATCTTCAACCCCAGAGCATTTTGAGCTTGGTTTGGAGCTACCATGAAGGTTAGTTGCTTGTTTCTCCCCTCTAGACCTATTTTTGGTGGATTTTGGGAGATGAAACCCTAAATTTGGATTTTAGGGTTTATTTTGGAGCTTTTTGTTTGGTGGCTTTGGGGGCTAATCTAATGAGATTAGAACCTTGGTTTAGGTTGCCTTGTATGGGATTTAGCTTCCGTTTGAGCTTTGAAGAGGGTTCTCTACACTAGGTGAGAGTTTAGCCTCTATGCCTTGTTGGTTAGAATTTGAGCTTTCGATGTTCGTTTCGATTGTGTAATCCTTGTTCCTACATCTTTATGGTGCTAGGAGATTAGTGGACACCTTCGTTGGAGCAAACGAAGGAGCGCAAGAGTTGTGGTGGGTTTGGCTTCATGAAAATGGGGCGAAATAGCCATCGTGCTTTCTATACTCGTCCTAACGTCATTTTAAATGCAAATCTATGCTTAATGAAATTTATGTGAATTTTAGAACACTTAAAATGCATGTGTTATGTATAAGAAAATTTTCACTCTATATAGTAGAGCATTCTGGGTATTGTTACATGCATTTGGGTAGTGTTCGCACTAGTCGTTTGGAAACATGCTTTATATGTTTAAAGTGGCTCAATTATGTATTTATGAACATTTGGTTTAAGCTTGGACTTAGTAAATGAAAGTGTCATAAAGGGGCACTTGGACTAGCAAACTATGAGACTATTGTATTGAGACTTAGAGATAGGCCATGGGCATCTACTACTTTCCATATTTTAGATATGATGACATAGAGATAGGCCTATGAGAGAGTTATGACATATTACATGTTGTTAGACATGAGGACTTAGTACTTGGGACGGATCTTTTGTTACTTGCCATTGTGCTCATTCGCACATGCTTGTGAGGGTCGCTCCCTACAAGCCGGCACTCCGGAGATGGCAAGCGCGATACATATTTGCCGTGCGGGATTAGTTGCCGAAGTAGATTGCCGTGGGAAAGGCTCATTCCTAGAGTGGGGATGTTGACTACCACGGGGCTATTAGGCTCGGCACCGGCCAGACAGCCAACATGTGGGTCTCAGGGCTAGACAGCCTTCGGGCGGGTCTCTTTAGATTTGATTTTGAGCATTCATCATGCCATATGGAATTGATTAGAATAGTAAACAATGGCATCTTTACTATTTGACTCATGGACATCATACTAGCGATGCTTGGGTACATTCTTATGATAATAGCTTTTCCTACTTATGCTAAATCATGCTAAGTAGAGATATTATGTGGTAGCAAATATTCATGCTTATTTACTTGTCGTACATATCGTTTTTGTTTATATCTGCTTACTGAGCCCTTTTTAGTTTGGGCCTAGTGGTGCATTTCACTGAAGCCAGTAATTGCCTACTGGGAACTATTATTCAATAGTTCTCACGCCCTCTGTTTTATGGTTTTATTTCAGAGCCTTCGGCACCGGCGGAGGTACGGGATCGCGACAAGGGAGTCGCGTAGCTAGTTAGCGGGGAGCTACTTTTGAGCCTAGGTGGTTTACTCTTTCTTTTATTGTATTAGAGAGAGAGAGATTTTGCACCATGTATAGAGAGACCACCTATGTATTTGTTTAGCTTTTGTATTGGGATTCCTATTGTATTCACTTTATGTTTTTACTTACTGGACTTACTTTTATGTTCTCTTCCCTTATTGTAGCTTTTGGATATACTCCGCTCTGATGCTTCTAGATGTTCTCTTTTACCGTCTTACTTATCGTTTTGTTTTAGACGCCTTGTATATTTTAGACATACGGCGGGTCTGGGCACACGCCGGGCGGGCTTCCGCTGGGTCCCGGGGTGTGACACTTTCTTAGGCCACGTGATTTCGGGTGATGGCATCTCGGTGGATCTGAAGAAAGTAGAGGCAATTAAAGATTGGCCTCGTCCAACGAGTGTAGCGGAGGTCCGCAGTTTTCTTGGACTAGCGGGCTACTACCGGCGGTTCGTGGAGGGGTTCGCTAAAATAACCACTCTGCTAACGCGCCTCACACACAAGGGAGTGAAGTATGTTTGGAGCGACAATTGCGATCGGAGCTTCGAGGAGTTAAAGGAAAGGTTGATAACGACCCCGGTGCTTGCTCTACCGACGCCGGGGGAGACTTTTGTAGTATACAGTAATGCTTCATACATTGGTCTCGGGTGTGTCTTGATGCAAAATCGGTGGGTTATAGCTTATGCCTCGCCCCAATTGAAGACTTATAAAAAGAATTATCCGATTCACGATCTTGAGCTAGCGACGGTGATTTTCGTGCTAAAGCTTTGGAGGCATTACCTGTATGGTGAACATTGTGAGATCTACACAGATCACAAAGGCCTTAAATACTTGTTCACCCAAAAGGAGTTGAATATGCGACAACGGCGGTAATTAGAGTTACTAAAGGATTATGATGTTACTATTCTATACCACACCGGGAAAGCAAATGTCGTGGCTGATACACTTAGTAGAAAATCGGGAAAAAACTTGGCTTTGGCAATTACACCTCAACCACTATTGCAAAAGGAGATGCAACGGCTTGGATTAGAAGTAGTAGCGTCGGGAGTGCCAGCTACACTTGCCGCATTAGTGGTGCAACCGACCTTGTTGGAGAGGATAAAAGAGTCGCAAGCTTCCGACGAGTATCTCCAAAAGGTGCATGGTCAAGTGGAAAGTGATAGTGCCGACGATTTTGGCATTGGGATCGACGGCACACTTCAATTCCGAGATCGTTGGTGTGTGCCCAAGAGCGGGGACATCCGCAAGGCGATTATGTAAGAAGCGCATCAATCTCCTTATAGTATCCACCCGGGCGGCACCAAAATGTACCAAGATTTGAAGATGCACTATTGGTGGCCGGGCATGAAGAAAGACATTGGGGAGTTTGTTGCGCAATGTCTTACGTGCTAACAAGTAAAAGTGGAGCGTCGGTTTCTGGCGGAGAAATTACAAGGCTTACCTATACCCGTTTGGAAGTGGGAGAACATCGCAATGAACTTTGTGACCGGATTGCCTCGATCGTAAGGTGGGCATGATGCAATTTGGGTGATAGTGGACCGGTTGACAAAGTCGGCGCATTTCCTACCGATTCATATTACATAGTCGGGGGACAAGTTGGCTCAAGTATATATCGACGAGGTGGTGAGACTTCATAGGGTTCCGGTGTCTATCGTATCGGATCGGGACCCGAGGTTCACATCTGACTTTTGGAGGAGCCTGCAGGAGGCATTGGGCACACGGTTCGACTTTAGCACGGCATTTCATCCTCCAAGTAATAGTCAATCGGAGAGGACGATACAAATACTTGAGGATATGCTTCGAGCGTGTGTACTCGACTATAAGGGTGGATGACACGATCATTTACCGATGGCGGAGTTCGTGTACAATAACAGTTACCAAGAGAGTATCGCGATGGCGCCATTCGAGGCCCTTTTATAGAAGGAAGTGTCGCTCTCCTATTCATTGTAGCGATGTGGGCGAGAGGGTCACTATTGGCCCGGATGTGGTGCGGGAGGCGGACGAGAAAGTTCGCCTTGCCCGCCAACGACTCGCTACGGCGCAATCTCGGCAAAAGAGCTATGCCGACAAACGAAGGAAAGATATAGAGTTTGCGGTTGGAGATCGCACATTCTTAAAGATATTGCCAATGCGAGGAATAAAACGGTTTGGAATCTGGGGGAAACTAAGTCCCCGGTACCTTGGACCGTTCAAGGTATTGGAGAGGGTCGGCGCGGTGGCGTACAAGATAGCACTACCACCGAGACTTGCGGGAGTGCACGATGTGTTTCATGTATCGAATTTCCGCAAGTATATTCATGACCCCGAGCATGTCCTCTCGTTTGAATCGTCCGAGATTCAAGAGGATATGACTTACGAGGAGTTCCCGACATTCATCATCGACCGAGAAGTAAGAAAACTACGGAACCGTGAAATTCCGTATGTTAAGATCCGTTGGTGCAACCACGATGATCGGGAGGCCACTTAGGAGCTCGAGAGCGCAATGCGGGAGCATTATCCCTACCTCTTCGAGGATCTGGAATAAGGTATGGATCTGAATTTTAATCAAGTTAGTTTCGCGGACGAAACGAATTTGAAGGGGTAGAGAATGTAACGTATCGAAACCTCGATAGCGATTATCGAACTTTAGCCAAATTGGTTAAAGTGCCGAGAGAAATGGATGGACAAAGTCCAGTTGACATTCTAACAATGTTGGAAGGGTCAAAATCGAGTCCCGAGAGTGTTAAGCAAGTTTTAGCATTGCTCGGCGCAATTTAAAAGTGAACAATGCGAAAAACTGCAGTCTGGGCAAAGTGTACCAGTACAACATTACCAGTACAGCAATTACGGACCGAGGGAAGCAGCTCTCGAGTTTGAAGTTGGCTGAAATTGTACCGGTACAAATGCTGCGCAACCTAGAAACCTGCTCTCGGGTTTGCCTCTGCGCGATCGTGTAACCAGAGACAGAACAAACTGTACCGGTACACTTTGGACCCGACAGCAAGATTAAGTGTGCTGCAATTATTAGTGTTTGGGGGGCTTAGTTGCAAATGTTACCCACTATATAGCACCCAACACTCCTCTCCTTCACAGCAAACACCACTCCACTTTCTCCCTCTCTCATTTCCCTCTTTCTCTCTCTAGAGAGCTTGACCTAGAACTTGGAGTTGAAAGGGAAGAAGGCTTGGAGGTGGATTTTGGAGGTCTAGAAGGTGAAGAAGCTCTCCATCAAGGTGGAACTTGGGAGGAGCTTGGGCTAAGGTGAGTTTATGCAAGAACTCTTCTAGGGTTTGGATTTCCACCCTAAGATTTAGTGTTTTGGACTTCTAGCAAGCTTAGAAACGTCGAACAAGCCATGAACTCCATGAAAACCCATGGAAGCTCAAGATGCTCTCATGGTGATCACCTAGGGTTTGTGTTAGATGCCCTAGGGTTGGTCCAAATGACTTAGTAATGGTATTAGAGAGCTTCCAAGATGGTTCTAAGCTAGCATTTGCTTAGGAATGAGATCAATCTAGGAGAAAACCAAATATGACATTGTTAGGGCACCAAATTTGGGGCTTTTGCCTCCGACCGTTTCCAAGGCAAATTGACCTTGCAGAAACCTAATTGGGGGTATTCCCGACGCGTTGGGCAACTCGGTTCGACAAAACGAAAAGGTCTAGATAAAGTTATGGAATAAAAGCCTAATTTGGCTTTGTTTTGCCACAGGCGTGAGAGTAGACGCCCTAAAATCCCAAGAATTGAACTGTAGCATCCTCTCAACCATCAAAGGTGGGTGGTGCTTTCCGAAGTCATCGAACTTCCTCTTATGTCTAAAGTGTCATTTATTTGAGCATATGTGAATGTTGAGCATTGAGCATAGTAGGGTTATTTGAAAGTATTTTCTTGCATGTTATGAGTATAAATGTATGTGAAAGAATGGTAAAAGACTAAGAACATGAAAACTCTATGTATGCATAAAAAGTGATAAGAACCTAGAGGAGGTAAAGAATCAGAATGACGTAATGACATATGGATTGGGCGGCATTAGTAGGTGTCAAGTATGCAAATGAACACTAAAGTGAGTGGCATTAGTAAATGACAAGAATGCTAGAAATGAACACTTAGAGAATAAGTGTGGTGTCAATGTGAGTACAAGAACAAAGTAGTGTACATGACACTAGTATAAGTAAAGAATGCAAGTAAATAGAGATAGCAACATATGAGCATTGCTTCCTTGAAATCAAGGAATGGATTTAATTCGGAATCCTTAAAGTTAAGGATTTGATCATACTCGCCTGTTAGTCCTTGCTCGCAGAGCGGTAGCTCCCCCTCAGGCGATGAGCTCCGGAGTAGTCATCACTGGGGCGTAGGAGTTTCTCCCCAGAGGACGATCCAGTCGGGTCGTAGGAGTTTCTCCCCGATACTGGGATTTAGAGTTGGTGAGTTTGTTGAGGGCGAAACCTATGGGCTAGCCATGAGATTGGGCAATGAAAATGTAATCTTGCATTCATCATGAGCATTCTATCGCGCATAGCATTGTTTATTGTTCAAGCATATTAGCGGCATTTGTTAGTTGGTTACTATCTATTCTTTCTTCTATTATGCCTAATTTAGACCTAGTGGGAAAGTCGGCGAGATCGGGGCCGAACCCACTGGGAACTTTGTTGTAGTTCTCACCCCACTATTTCCACAGAGCCGGGGCCGAGCGAGCCGGCGGACGATCGCGGTAAGGGTATCGCACCCTAGACAGAGACCGCCCGAGATACTTTTACATTTTGTAGTTGCATACCCCTTTATATCATCTTTTGTATTTGATGATTATAGATGTTTAAGTTAATTGTATTAAAGATACTTTATGATGTTAAATGCAAAGGCATATTTTGGGAAGATCATGTGATGTAAAAAGAAATGATGCAAAGAATGTAAAGAATTTGATTAAAGCAGTATGCATGTATGTGATTTAAAGTTAATCATATTACTTGTATGTTGAGTAGACAGTACTTTCACTTTGGCTATTGCTTGCCCTCGTACAAGCCATTATGTTTGCTTCCGCATGTGCAAATTTTATACTCTATTTGTACTCGATGTTGAGCCTTGGGCGGGCAGGGGAGATGCTGTCTGTTCGGCGTCTGTTCGACGGGTCCAAACCGGCCAAATAGGACCGGATTCGGGGCCTGACAGTGGTGGTCGCTCCACACAAGCAGTGCACTCTGGAGTTGTCACATGAGCGGGGTAGCTCACCGGGTGGGATACGAGCGGGGCAGCTCCTTACCATAAGGCTTGAGATGTGAGTTGGGTTGAAGAGCGGGGCAGCTCTTCACCTGTGAGATTTGAGATATTGAGCCGGGGCAAAGAGCGGGGTAGCTCTTCACCCACTAGATTTGTGGTGTGAGTACCTATGAGATTTGGGGATTTGAGTCGGGGCGAAGGGCGGGGTAGCTCTTCATCTATGACATCCGAGATGTGAGACGGGTGAGATAAGAGCGGGGTAGCTCCTCACCTATGAGATTTGAGATCTTAGGCGGGTTAGCCTAGTGAATTGGGTATTATACATGAATAGCATAGTTGATTTGCATTCATACCATGAGTAGACATAGTGTATGTTAGTAGATTGCATAACTATGTTGTATTTGTATCCATGACATGTTGAAGCATACTATTATGATAGTAGGCTTGTTGCTAGATGATACTCCATGCATTGCTTGCATTTGAAGGCATAGTAGAATGTAGTTGCAGTTTTAAGTCTATCTATCTATCTATCTATCTGTGCCTGCTTAGACTTAGTGGGAAGATCGGCGGAGTCGGCGTTAGAACCCACTGGGAACTATATTTATATAGTTCTCACCCCACTTTGTTGCAAAACCGAGTGCGAGCGTTCCGGGGGAGGATCGCGGTAAGGGCGTAGCGCCCTAGCTAGCTAATAGAGCTTTTCCTATTTGTACCCTCGTGTGCATGATTATAGATGTTGTATTTTGGAGAGCTAGCATGTATGATGAAATCCAATTGTAAACCTTATGTATTCATTTGGGAGATGGAAAATTATAAATCAAGAGATGTAAATGTGGAATTGTGATGTAATAGTTAGAACACTCTCTCTTTTGTTTACTTATGGTATTACTTACTTGCTCTTGTGTATGCTTGTAAAAGTACTCGCTTGCTAGATGATGTATGTTGTTAAGTTTTTCCTGGGCAACTTATTGTGCATGATCTTGTTGTTTGAGCCTTAGGCGGACAGGGAAGGTGCTGTCTGTCCGGCATCTGTTCGACGCGCCCGAACCGGCCAAACTGGCGGTCTCGGGGTGTGACGGTAAAATGGTATCAGAGCAAGCTAAGAGCAAGTAAAGAGAGAGTCTAGGATTGACCTAGGAGACCCTAGGACGGTAAACCGTAAGGCTATTAGTGCGTGGGTGGAACGTGAACCTATAGCGGTGACGGAAGTTGATTCGATTGGGTCGAAATGGTAGTATGTTTCTAGTAGTGGTTAGAGACAGATTCAAGTGGTATGAGTTCTTGACTCGAAGTGGTTGTGTTGGGCGGCCGACAACATGACGCTAAGAGTTTAGAACAAGTACACTTGTGTGAAAGATTATCGTCCGCCCTCAGCCATAAGTCCATGACTTGTGAAGTCACTCCATTCCTTGATATTAGGTGCCATTCCGCGTACCTCCGACCATCAGAATTGATAGTAGCATGTCTAATCAAGAGCGGAGCACCACCATTCCCATATCATTGAGCGGCCACTGCCATCCTTTAAGATAGAGCATTGCACCGCCATCCTCATGGCATTTGCTGATGAGATTGTCGACCACAACGGACTATCGGGTTGTTAGGAGTTTCGGAATTTCTTATTTCATGGTCACAAAGGTTTATTATCTTTACCCTACATTGTGAATCTTTCTAGGTTCGAGTAATTCATGTCCAAGTGGTCACCCTACCACTTTATTTTCCAACCTATATTCAATGACACTAGGTTCAATAACTTTTCGATCCAAGTGGTCATTCTACCACTGTTTATCAACTTGTGTTCAACAATAATAGATTCAATTTCCAATAATGTTCTTTTTTATCCTAATTGTCCATACCTAGGATTCGTGATTTTCTTGACATTTAGTTCTTGATTCCTTGTCGAGTTCTTTTTCTTAGAGTTAATTGACCTATCTTCATTGTCCATACCTTGGCATACACATATACATACCTATATATTTTCACATGTTTATTGTTCTTGTCATATGGTAATTAATTATTCTACTTAGCATATATCTCATGTATGCTTGTTTGCAAGTTAAACTACCTATTACCAATTCTCTATCACCCTTAGAAATCAATGTCATAACCCTAGTTATCCACATCTAGGTATATACTTGTTCCATGATAGTAGTTTATCTAAAGCAAAAAACACTTTCGTGCATGTCATTTTACCAATTATTCTACTGATTTATCATGTATCAACTTTAGTTAAATTACACCTTAGACATGGGAAGTGACCAAATCACATCGATGAAGCACAACCTACCTTATTATGCTCCCAATTGCTCGTCGAACATTCTTTACTTATACTAGTGTCATGTACACTACTTTGTTCTTGTACTCACATTGATGCCACACTTGTTCTCTAAGTGTTCATTTCTGGCATTCTTGTCATTTACTAATGCCACTCACTCTAGTGTTCATTTGCATACTTGACACCTACTAATGCCACCCAATCTATATGTCATTACGTCATTTTGATTCTTTACCTCCTCTAGGTTCTTATCACTTTTTATGCATACATAGGGTTTTCATGTTCTTAGTCTTTTACCATTCTTTCACATGCATTTATACTCATAACATGCAAGAAAATACTTTCAAATAACCCTACTATGCTCAATGCTCAACATTCACATATGCTCAAATAAATGACACTTTAGACAAAAGAGGAAGTTCGATGACTTCGGAAATTAAAATTGTAAGGTACCGGACTTCTAAAATCATGAAGTTACGGTGTACGTTTGGTTGGAGAGCCATTTGAATAGTCCCGGTGAGGTCCGGAAGCATTCGGGCGTTTCGGTGCGCGTAAGCGCTAAAACGGAGCCCGCAAGGCCATGTTGGGCCGTGAGCTAAATCCGACATTAGCGTGGATGGAAAGATGATGAAAACATGCTCAAAAACATATTTGGAGAGTCTCAGTTCGATTTGAAACGAATCGGAGGTCAAACGAGCGAAAACGAGCGAAAACGGAACGAAAACAGACGAAAGGCTGAAAATTGGCTACGTCCTAAATTGCAGGAATTCTGGACCTACAGGGACCGGTCCCCCAAGTCCAGGGACCAGTCCTCTATACAAAAATTGGCCCCGCGGGGGCTATGTACTAAAATGAAAGTTGAGGGGCCTAATTGCAATTATGACATTAAGAGAGTGTATAGAAGTGGGTTTTGACTCACTTCTCTCTTCTCCCTCACCCCAACCGTGTCCCTCTCTCTCTCTAAATGTAAAGAAAGAGAAAGAGAAGAAGAGAAGAGAAGAAGAGAAGAGAAGAAGAAAGGGAAGAAGAAGAAGAAGAAGAAGTTGGAGGAGAAGAAGTGGATCATCATCACCAACATCATCTTCTTCTTCCTCTCACCATTAGAGCAAGCTTAGCAAGGTAAGCTTCAAACCCTACAATGGTAGATCTCTAGGGTTTGATCCTAATGCTCTAGAAATGGTTTGATTAGTGTTCTAGCAAGCTTAATAGATGTTTAATGCTTGAATCTAGAGTTCGAATGGTGGATTTCACCGTAGTGCAAACCTAGGGCTCCAAAATGGCGTTTTGATATATATGAGGGTTTGATCTCATTTAACCCTCTGTAAACCTAATTGGTAGGTAACGAAATACGTTGGCGAAGACGGTTCGGCAATCCGACGAGCCGTTACAAAGATATTGAAGAAAAGGACGCTTGGAGCTTCGTTTCCGCCTGGAGGGCCAAGGCGACGTACATAAATCATGAAATCGGGTCCCGAGCACCGTAGCAGTAAGGCGAAGACCTTTAACTCTTGAAACGGCGAAGCGACGCGCTCTTGGAGAGCAACTGTGAGATCGGGCCCAAACGGGTGCCGAGTGCCGCGGGAGGCCGATTGCAAGTGTAGACAAGCAATCGGAACGCGAGTTAAGGTGGGTTGTGCTTACCGAAGCGACTAGGTCGCCTTTATGTCTAAGAAAGACTAAGAATCCATGTTGATGCATGTTAATGTAAATGCTAAGTAGATGCATATAAAAGATTATATATGTATGTGAATAAGAATGAAATGCATGTTGATAACTATAGAATGAGTAGAATGCTTACTTGAACAACTAGCTTGTGAATAGATCGAGTGGCATCTAACTTAGTGTTAAAGAACATAGGTCATGAGTAGACCTAGAATCAAATAGATCGAGTGGCATCCAACCTAGTGTTAATAAACGTAGGTCGGACATAGTGATGTGGAACTTAGTGTCCGTGAACATAGGTTAAACTAGTAAACCTAGAGTTTTATAACCTAGGCTGTGGAATAGTAAACCTAGAGTGGCATTGAACCTAGGTTGTTGAGTATAGTGGTAGCGACCACTAGGATGTTTTAGGTCGACAGCATAGGGTTGGCTATAGACCCTCGACCTGTGAAAGTGGATTCCGGAATCCCAGGACTTGTGCTATGCTAACCTTGGTATCAAGGCTAGGGCGTGTGCGACGATTTCGCCGCCGAGGTTGATACCAAGGATGGATTGGGAGGTGAGCGCGCAGAGATCACCGCCCGGGGCTTGAACCATTGTCGTGGCGTGTGCGACGATTTCGCCGCCGGATGGTTAAGCCAGCTTGTGGATTATGCCGCCAGATCGACTTGAGCCATTGTTGGGTAAGGTGCGATTCGTTCGCTGCCAGATGGCCGAGTCAAGGGACTTGAACCAGTGTTCGGCGTGTGCGACGACTTCGCCGCCAGCTGGTTAAGTCTTAGAGGGCGGCCAGTGCGCGGACTATCCGCAGATAATTAACTCGAGGCCAAGTCGGGTGGTTAGCTTGATTAGGTTAATAGAAACCTTATAAGCTAGTGATAATGGTAAGAGCTAAGGTAATAGAGACCTTAGAGGCAATGTGAACTTGAGTTGTGAACTGATGTAGTAGAACCTTAGAGGCTAAATGACATGAGCTAAAGTTAGTAGAGTTGAATGTAGAATCAATAGATCTACTAAATGGTTGCATATTTGCATAGAGCTGCATAATATTCATATTGCACGTTGCGAGGCATGTTATCTGTTAGTTGCTTAATACACTATGATATGTATCTATAGATGTTTTTGGACTAACATAATTGCAGTGCCTCCTTGGACCTTTTGGTCGAGCTTTTTCCTTGGGTGGCCGTACCCACTGGGAACCATGAAATTGGTTCTCACCCCACGTTGTTTTGGGGTATTACAGGTTCGCACGTGAACGGCGCGGCGGCGCGAGGAAAGGGCGTAGCTCAGTAGATAGCGCCCTACCCAGAGACCGAGGTAGCAGTACCCTGAGGCAGCCTAGCTTAGGGGACTAAAGGGAAATGAAAAGAACACAATGTATGAAACTGTAATAAGTAAATGATGCAATAACTTAGATTGTATTTGGAGGAATCAAATGAGAACTGTGATGTAAAAATGTATGAATGTAAATGTATGTAATAACATAGGATGTGTTATGTTGTTGATACCTTCATTATGCAATCTGTTTGTTAAGTACTGTTCCTGGTTGGAACCTTTGTATTATATTGATTGCGATGCCTTGAACGTACAGGGGAGACTCTGTCCGCAGTACAGGGAAAACCCTGTCCGTTCGGCGCTGTCGGGGTCGCGACCTCGGCCAAATAGACGGGTGGTCGCGGGGCGTGACAAAAATGCTAGTCCACATTTAAACTATGAACAATTATTATAGTGTTAGTCTCACATTGTCGTTGACATCACATCGCTATAGGCATTATGAAACTACATTTCTCTATTAAACATCACAAGTGTTGGTTAGCTACGACTAAGGTTGTAATGCAACAATGTCCCACAAGAATGTCCAACTACTACGAATGCACCAAATAGTAATGTAAAGTAACAAACCACGAGTATGTACATCTATTAGGTATGCATCAACTTGTGTCAAAGGGTGTCACCTCACTAGTATGTCTACCATAAAGTCAAGTTTAATTAACTTTTGAATGTCATAGTTCAATCCATTAGGACACACAAGTGTAGTCCGACTTGTGCCGCCTAATGGCCCCATAGTTGTCCAATCCGAGGCAATCGGCCCCAATCATCATGTCTAAAATATGGAATCTCTTACAATGACTCAAGGTCGGGTACCACACATGGATGTCAAATTTTATAATCAATTAACTCAATGGTGTGTCTCTACCAATATGTCACATGTGTCAAGCACACTAAAGTCCACATTTTATTTATTCTATTGGGGTGGTTCTATGACTCATTTATGAACCTAATAGGCTTCACCCGTATACCAACATATGCTCCCACCACTAAAATGCAAAAGGAATAGTTTTCCAATGTCATATTCAACGTAACACAAAGGTGTCCACAAAAATCATATTGTGTTATGCATAGGCATTTCTACATAATGCCTCCACTTCATGGAGTATAATACTAGATAATATATATATATATATACATATATATATATATACATATATTATATATCTATATATATATATATATACATATATATATATATCATTAATTATATATACATATATAATATATTACATATATATATATATAATATATATATATATACATATATATATAACATATATAATACATACTACAACATACATAATATACATATACACATACATATATATACATATACAATACATATATTAATTATAACATACATATAATACATATACACATACATATATATACATATACAACATACATTATATACGATATCACATCATAGCTATATATACTCGCTATATACACAATTCATATATACATAGCCTATACAATATACTATATACTGTATATATACATCTATATATATGTATATATATATATAACATATATATAGTATAACATAATATATATATATATATATATACACACAGTGTCATGCAATTAATTAGTTCTCATTAGACTACTCAAGAATGTGCTTGTCATTTACATATTCCAATGCATAAAAACTCTTTTCACATGCCTAAGCATAGGATTTCATCTATGGACTCAAGGGTCGGGGAATACCAATACCATATTGTTTACAAGTATGCATCTTATTCAAGTGCCACATAACTTTATATTATGTCACTAATATGCAAAGGTCTACATTCACCATTATCTATGTTATAGCATTCAAGATCTAACCCTCAAGACCCAATAGCCAAGTAATGCATCATATGCCATTACCACTCACCTCTAACATGCATATCCGTATTTGCATGAAGGGTCTTAACACAACTCAAGCCACCATAGTTTTGCTACCATGAATATGTCAACTAACCTATACTAAATAGAGTATGCCACTTATCTCTACTAAATAGAGCATGCCATTTGCATATATGTCATTTTACCTCTACTACATAGAGTATGCTATTTTATCATACATAACATATGCATCTCAAGCATCTGAAAATTCTATCATGACAAGAATAGCATGATTCTCAACAATTTAAGTCCTATAACATTATAGGAGATATAGAGGGAGTTCACCTATTTCGGTGAGGTCAAACTCACCGAATACTTCTTGAACCCTTTCGTTCCTTCAAACGAAGTTGTCCCCCAAGCTTCTAGTACCGTAAGAAAAATTTCCAAAGGGTTACGAGCTTCGAACGAACATCCTCCAAAATTCACCAACAATTAAGCATAAAATAGGTGAAAATTACCTTTGATCATGTGGAACTTGTCCAAAGTCCAAATCGAAGCTAAGAAGCTTCAAATCCAACCTATAAGATTGTTCTACACTCATCAATTCCATCCCAAAAGCTCAAAATTGAAAAACCTCAAAATAAACCCTAGTTTTTCAAAAATTAGGTTTTCTCCCAAATCTCATGTAAATTTCTTAAATAGAGAGTAAGAGAAAGATTCTAACCTCAAAACAAGCTTCAACTTAAGCCGTGATGTACTAGGGTTGAAGTTTGATCCATCAACAAACTCTTCATGCATCTCCAAGCTCCTTTCCAAGGTCCCAAGGCAAGCATCCATGGAGGAAGAAGAGGAAAGAAGATCAAAACCCAAAAACTAGATGTATTGAAGAAGAACTTCTAGATAGAGAGAGAGAGCAAAAGCTACGTACCCTAGCCTCTTCTCCATCCTCGGCCTATTAGAAAATTGCGTACGGTAAAAAAAAAAACGCAGCGAAAAAAGAATCAAACAAATTTGATTTTTGAAAACTCTCGAGATCCAATCTCAAAAACCACGCAATTAGGATCCCTCATGTTCTTTAAGATTAAAGGAGAAAAGTAAGATCGAATCTTTACCTTATTCGCGGATAAATCTTCACCTCAATTTGATGATCGTAGAATTCGATTCTCTTGAAGCCGCACACGCGTCCGGCCTCTATAGGTATCCACATGAGATTCTTGATTTGATCGATGTCCTCACCGGGGTGCTAGCTCCCTTACAAAAGGACGTCTTTCTTGCTAGAAGATGGAAGAGAGAAGAGAGGATAGATGACGGCTAGGGTTTTCTAAAAACTCCCGTATATTATATATAGGAATATAATCCTATTCCTAATAATATAATGACAATTAAGGATAAGTATAAATCTAGATTTAAATTTATCTTTTCCTTAATTGGTTAGATCGATCAAATCCTAATTTGATTCGACTTGAATTTTATATTAATTTGATCTTATCAAATTAATAATGCAACATTTGCACATAAGTCCTCTTATAATTTACTAACTATTAGTAAGTCCTCTCTTGTAACATTTACACTTTAATACCACTAATTTGTAACAATTACAAATTAGTCCAATTATCAACATATTGACAATTAGGTCCTCCGGCGATTCAATAATCGCGATCTAGCTATCCGATCAATCACAACCTCTTATGTGTGTGACCCCATAGGTTCTATTCTATCTGGTAGTGAGATATATTTTGATCACTATCAACAATATCACTGAAACTCCTTTCAATGGATTAGAACAATTCCAACTCAGCCCAATGAGAATTATCGATCATCTAGATAATTCTCATGAGTCTCACAATCCACCAGTGACGCCTAGCAGCATGTAGTGGCATTCCAGTAGAATGGAATACTGAACCTCTTGGTGCAGTTACCGTGTGATACAATCCTTCTATCATGAGTCCCGACTAGACGGAGGTTATGGAATAACTCGTCAAACCCCATCGTCTGTCATATGTTAAATTTATTCGACTCGAGTTTCTAATATCGGAAACCCTTTTCCGCTATTTATTCTGCCCTGGCCAAGGTCTTCTAAACTCGGTCTCATAAATCACATAGGACTAACACCCCTATCTACCAAGGGAGATAGATTCCATCTAAGTGCGCACCCTATTCCTACAATGAACCTACTGCAGCCAACATGCACCGCAAGGACCCGAATGGCTAGGGACCAAGTGTATGTACAGTCAAACTACAGTAACCTCATTGTGAATAGCCGAGGCACCGCAGGTCAAAGGACCAGTCACACTACTGCAACATTAAGTAAGTCACTGACGAGTAAGTAGACATCCAAGTGACTTCTTGCGTTGGTCACGCTCGGTACCCTTGTTTTCTAACAACCACCTGCATATTCGCTTCAGTGTCCCCACACTGTCGACTCGAGACTCGTCTACACAAAAGGAAAACGACCTATGCATGAATCTCACCGGATCAATCACCGTCCCCATGATGATCCATTGATCGGGAGCATTTAGGAATTAACCACCAATGACACATGTCTCAAATTCTCAACACTTGAGAATATATGTCATCATCTTATTAATTCCTTGGACGATTCATGAACACATACACAACATGAATGGAAATAAAAACCCAAAGTTATTCATAATATTTAAAAGTCAAATACAAATCTATGTCTTAGAAAGAATATATGTGTCGGCCTGGTTGGCTTCTAGGGCATACATCTAACAATCTCCCACGTGCACTAAAGCCAATCAGCCATATACCTAAGTCCCATCTTCTCAAGATAGACTTTAGTCTTCTGCTGGCTAAGTGGTTTAGTCAATGAGCCTGCCACGTTCTCAGTGGAGTCTACTCTCTGCATCTCGATATATTTCTATCGAGGTAGTCGCGTATAATATGAAATCGCCGCTCTATATGCTTGGACTTCTGATGAGACCTAGGCTCCTTAGCTTGGGCTATGGCGCTATTTTTGTCGCATTAGAGTGGTATGACATCCGATGGCATCACGCTTAATTCCGCGACAAACTTTATGAATCAGAAGACCTACATCAAATGCGGCGATATACTCTACTTCCATGGTTGGGTGGTTGTTTGGAACTCTTCCAATACACCAAACCACCATTGCATAAGAATACATATCCTGACGTAGACTTTCTATCGTCAACATCAGACATAAAGTCTGAATCAGTATATCCTTGTACTTTCAACTCTCCTCCTCCAAAAAACCAAGAACATATCCTTAGTCCTTCTCAAGTACGTGAGTATGTTCTTCACAGCAATCCAGTGCTCGCTCACTTGGATTAGATTGATATCTACTTGTGACACTCACAGAAACGCGAGCGCTATCAGGTCGTTAATACATGGCTCGTACATAAGACTCTCCCTATACGCTGAGGCATAAGCGATCTACTCATCATCGTAATCTCTCAAATTTATTGGGCACATTTTCTTAGAGAGAATAAATTCCATGTTTAGAGAGTAATAGTCCGCTTATTGAGATTTTCCTGCCGAACATTTCAGCACCCTTCTCTATTACATTTTTCTGTGAGAGGCTAGCATTCTTTTAAATCATATCTCTATAGACCTTAATCCCACATATAATAGAATGCTTCTCCTAATCTTTTAATGGAGAATTCTTTAAGACAATTCACATCTTAACCGACAGTCGGCATTGGAAAATGTCATTTTCCAATGGAGAATGTCCTCCAGCAACAATACGAGGGAATATGACAGCTCCCCACTGACTTCTTATAAAACACATCGTTCTCCTCATTTAAGAAATCAAACGTTTTAATCAACGTCATCGTAAACGAGTATTCCAAGTTCGAGATGCTGCTTAAGTCCATAAATGGACGTTGCCCAACTGATAATTGTGACTTATCCGTCACCGAAAGTGAAACCAAAGGCTGATCCTATAGTGTCTTCCTCAAGATATCCATTTAGGAAGGCGATTTCACATCCATCTTGCCAGATCTATAATCACTACGTATGCCGTGGCAAGGGCACAGTAGTTCAATGATTTTAAGCAGCTGCCAGCATCTGGTAAAAGTTCTCCCCCATGATAGTCAATTGCCCTTCGCGCTGTGACTATAACCTTTCAAACCAGCTTGCTTTATAGGATCTCTCACCTTTCCATCCGAACTATCTTTCTTTTAGTAGATCCATTTATACCGATATGGACTATACCTTCTGGTGGTTACAAAATCCAAACCTGGTTGGAATGCATTAAGTCAATTCTGACTTCATGGCATCCAGCCATGCTCGCGAATTCAGATGTTAATACATCGCTCGTTGATAGGTTTTGGGTCATTCTTCATGTTCCCTATCTCCCTGAGGAACATTTCCCTTACTTTCTTTGTAACGATAACCTCAGATCTTTTAGTGGGATGGGAGATTCTGGTACTCGACTACGAGGTAGGAGGAGGACTACCATGTACGGCTTAGCTTTAATAAGGTATCTGTAGGTGTGATGACTCGTTGTCTTCAGAGACTCTCTCTTCGCAGCACAATTTTTCTCCATAGCTTCTTGAATAAACTGTTTTCCAAAATAGCTGTTTGTTGCTCACACTCATTGTGATTCTCTGCGCGATATAAAGAATAGTAACCTAAAGTTTGTTTTAGGATATCAATAAACGAGCCCTCACAAAACTATGCCTCTAACAGTGTCGCCTGTAGTGCTTAACATGGCCGGACATCCCAAATCTTTCGATATGACCACAGGCTCGCGTTTTTTTACCATGCACAATCTCATACGGCCGTCGGTTAGGCAACGGATTTAGAGGGAACCTATTTAACACAATAAACTGCGGTAAGCAAAGCATGTCCCAAAGAAATAAAGGAAGATCAGTGAAGCCTCATCATAGATCGAACCATATCCAATAAGATTTCGGTTTCTCCGTTCTGACACCCGTTTGAGTTGAGGTGTTCCCGGAAAAGAGTCCCACGGTGAGATATGCATTTCTTTGAGATAATTTAGGAACTCTCCACTAAGGTATCTCCTTCTCGATCTGATCGAAGAATCTATGATGAATTTTCAGTTTAGTTTTTCTACTTCATATCTGATTCTTTGAATTTCAAATAGCCTCGATTTGTGTTTCAATAAAATACACATACCCATACCGAAATAATTCATCGGTAAAGTTATGAAGTAGAGATAACACCCTGATACATTCAAATGCCACACTTCATCAGTGTGTATTTTAAGAAAAGTATCTCAGTGACCTTCCCCTTGTCCTACAAGGTAATTTAGTCAATTTTTCTTGCAAGACAAGATTCACAAACTGGATAAGACTCTGAAGTCAATGAGCCGAGAGCCCATGTTTATCCAATTTATTTATCCTTTTTCTCCAATATGCCAAGCTGAGGTGCCAATATACTTTAGGATCATTCTCATCTCTAGTCTCTTATGACCCAACAGCAGTCTCTACTTGCTCAGACAAATATTTTGCAAATACATCCGTTGTAAATAATAAAGAACTGTCAATTATAAACCACGGCTAATAATTTTATTTCTAAAATAACATTATGCAGAGTAGTTTTGTCAAAAATTAAACCACTCCTGTTGCCCAGAAATTAAATTTACATGTAGCGGGACGGTACATAATTGTAGTCTCTAAGTAATAAACAATACCTGACACGGTAGTCGCAAAGCGAGACAGGTGCCAGCAGCCACAGCCAGCAACTCTTGACGCGTTGCTATCGCGTAGGGTCACTTCACCTTCCGCTAAGCCATTACTTTCTCTTTTTGGCCGTTAGAGGAAACGTTCGTGGTCTATTACGAGCAGTGCTGACATACTTCCGACAGCGGTGTCCTTCTTCTTATTCTCTTAAAAGCTCTCCAGGTTAGAAGGCAGTTCTCTTCCAATGGCGTCAACATTGCCCAGTGGAAAACATTTTCCTTTGTCGGACGGCCTTCTATTCTTAGAAGCTTTCATTCTTGGGCTTGTTTCCATCTTTTGTTTCTTCCGCCCAGGTTTTTCTTCCCAATTAGACTTTTTTTGGAAGAGGGTCGTCTACAACGGAGAACCGAGCCCCTTTGACTTTTCAAAGTCTCCTCTGTATTTACCAACATGTTCAATAACTCTTGCGTTGGTGCAATCAATTTTATTTATATAGTGTTACAATAAATGGTCCAATACAATACAGGAAGGGATTGCAGGATCCAGATCAATTTTGCAATTCGCTTATCCGTTTTCACGCCGAGTTTCTCAAGCCACCTCGACGGTCTACGACATTGTCAACAATGATATGAACGGAAACTGCCATTGGTTAGCTTATTGGACGGTTTAGGTACATGAGGTTTACCTGGTCTAGAACAATGCAGGTTATTGAATTTAAACTATTCTTTAAGTTCTTCAGCCAGTCTTTATAAATATAGTTTCAGTTTAAGGATTTTGGTCGAGAATACGATGAGAATAATTGGAAGCAGAATATTACTTCTGCAGAGAGTTAAAGATTCAAATAGATATTGTATTATTTTTGAAATTTATTTTTAGGGGAATCTCTTCTTGG
>NC_033622.1:9365022-9366223 GCF_001540865.1 Ananas comosus
CATAGTTCTCATTCATCATATTATGCAAGTTGTACTCACAATCATGCATCCTTACATTTTCATCATTACTTTACCCTAAAATGCATGCAACAATATATATACACATGCTCAAGTGAATGACACATTAGACATAGAGAGAAGTTCAATGAGTTTGAGAAGCACCACCCACCTCGTAGGCTTTCAAAGGTGCTCCGATGATTTTCTTGGGATATTTAGACTTCTCGTTCTTTACCTGCGGCAAAACGAAGCCCTAATAGGTCATTTTGCTCATATCTTTACATACACTTTTCGAAATGCTATTCCGAGCACACCAACGCGTCGGAAATACCCCCAATTAGGTTTCTAGAGGGTCAATTGCACTTAGAAATCTCCATGAGCAAAAGCCCCAATTTGGTGCCCTAGCTCCATAGCATTCATCAAATCTAGGGTTTGATCTCAAAGAGAAGCAAAAGTAGCTTCATTCTACTCTAAAGAGTCCATCTAAAACATCTTTAATTCAATCCAAACCCTAGTTTGGATTCTACCATGAGAGGGGTCAAGCTCACCTTCAGGCTTTACTCATTACCCCCATTTCTTGGTTTTGATCTCTAAAGAAGCATTTCAAAGACTCTAAACAATCCATTAAAACCATTTCTAGGTTTATTCAAAGCCCATTTTAGGGTTTTACTACAATAGGGTTCAAAGCTCACCTTATAAGCTTTCCTTTCTTGCACTAGAGAGGAAGAAGATGAAGTTGCTTCACCTCTTGATCTTCTTCTTCACCTTTTTTTCCTTCTTTTCCTTCCTTTCTTTCTTTCTTCTTCTTCTCCTTTGCCTTCTAGAGAGAGAGAGGGAGAGAAGAGTTTGTGTGTGAGGGAGAGAATGAGAGAAAAGGCTCTCTCAGCCCTCTACATAATCCATGGGTTGCAAAAATGCAAATAAACCCCTCAACTTTCATCTTATTCAACTGCCTGGACTGGGCAGATTTCGGGCTCGGGGACCGGTCTCCCCGACTAGGGACCGGTCTCCGAGAGCTCTCCCAGCGCAGCCAGAGCTGCTGCGCGCAATGCGACCGGTCTCTCTTTGAGGGGACCGGTCTCTCGGGGACCGGTCTCTCAGGCAGGGACCGGTTCCCGAGAGCTAATTCCTCAGGACTTAGCCGATTTTTCGGCTGTCTCATTTCATACGCGTTCGGGGACCGGTCTCTCCCACCAGGGACCGG
>NC_033622.1:9366872-9395803 GCF_001540865.1 Ananas comosus
TGAATCGGGTAGTTCTTCTCATAACTCTTTAACTGGCGCGATGCATAAGCAATGACCCGCCCATTCTGCATTAATACACACCCGAGACCAACATACGAGGCATCACTGTACACTACAAAGGTCTCTCCCGGAGTTGGCAAGGCAAGCACCGGGGTCGACGTCAACCGGTTCTTTAACTCCTCGAAGCTCCGATCGCAATCGTCGCTCCAAACATACTTTACTCCTTTATGCGTGAGGCGCGTTAGTGGAGTGGTTATTTTGGCGAACCCCTCCACGAACCGCCGATAGTAGCCCGCAAGTCCAAGAAAACTGCGGACCTCTGCTACATTCGTCGGGCGAGGCCAATCCTTTATTGCCTCAACTTTCTTCGGGTCTACTGACACTCCGTCGCCCGACACCACAGGGCCCAAAAATGTGACCTCCTTTAGCCAAAAGTCACATTTCTTTAACTTTGCATAAAGCTTCTCCTGTCTGAGTATCTGCAACAAAGCTCTAAGATGCTCTTCGTGCTCCTCTTCACTCTTCGAGTAGACCAATACGTCGTCTATAAACACCACGACACATCGATCCAACAACGGCCTGAAGACTCGATTCATCAAGTCCATAAACGCTGCCAGGGCGTTAGTAAGCCCAAACGGCATTACCGTGAACTCATAATGGTCATACCGCGTACGGTACGCCGTTTTGTGCACATCCTTCGGCCTGATCTTTAATTGATGATACCCCGATTGGAGATCAATCTTCGAATACACCTTGGACCCTTGCAACTGATCGAATAGATCGTCAATCCTCGGCAACGGGTACTTGTTCTTTATCGTCACTTTGTTCAACTCGCGATAATCTACGCAGAGTCGAAGTGCGCCATCCTTCTTCTTCACAAATAGCACCGGAGCTCCCCACGGTGACACACTCGGCCTCACGAAGCCCTTATCGAGCAAGTCTTGTAGTTGACCTTTTAGCTCCTTTAACTCTACCAGTGCCATTCTATACGGAGCCTTCGAAACTAGTTTCGCCCCGGGAATCAAGTCAATGACGAACTCAACTTCCCGGTCCGGTGGCAGTCCCGGTAACTCCGCCGGAAACACATCCGGGTACTCACATGCTACTCGAATATCCCCCAACTCAGGGTACTCCTTTCGAGCATCCACCATGGTTGCCAAATAGGCCTTACACCCTCCTTTGATCAGTTTCTTTGCCCTTACCGACGATATGGTCGCCGCGAAGCGCCTACTTTTGCACGCTTGGTAGACCAGCTCTTCTTGATTAGGCTCACGAAAAGTGATCACCATGCTTTCACAATCTATCACCGCATAGTACTTGGAGAGCCAGTTGGTCCCCAAGATAACGTCGCATCCCCACATCTGATCTAGCACTAGCAAATCAATCGGCATAATCCAATCGCCTATTTGCACTTGACACGCCAAACACTCGTTATGGACACTGAATAAATGCTCTGGAGTGTTCACCCACCAGTAATCCTCATTGTACACCATCTCTATGCCATGAGTCTTAGCAAATGAAATGCTAATGAATGAATGAGATGCGCCTGTATCAAACACTGCTTTAGCTCCAGTGCCTTTAATCACAATTATACCTGCCACGACGTCGTCGGGTGAAGCAGGTTGTTGCTCCTCCACCTGAGCGGCAAAGACTCGGCCGCTAGGCGCTCTCGATCCCTCCGGCTGACGTGCGCCCAGCCGACATCGTTGGTGGTAACCCCGCAAGCTGTCTCGGGGTAGACGGTGCTGATGCCGCCGTCGGCGCAGATGACATCCACGTCGGGCACTCCCGGATAAGATGTCCCGGATGGCCGCACTTGAAACACTTGCCATCGCGCTGCAAGCAAGTCGACACCTTGCACTCACCGCCACATATGATACATCGAGGTGGTCTCCAGTTCCTCGACTGCTGTCGGGGATACCGAGGGGGTTTCTTAGCATTTGTCCGGCCCCCGGCACCGCCCGCCGTTCTCTTCTTGCCCTTATCTTTGGACTCGGCCATAGCTTCTCGTTCTTCACGTAAATGGGCGCTACCGTGCTCCGCCCACAATGCTCTGTCGAAGACCTCCGCAAAGGTCGTCAGCTTCAATATTTTCACCTTTTCATAAATCCGGGGTTGGAGTCCTCGCAAGAACCAATCCGCCCGGTCCCGATCATTGCGAACAACGTCGGGAACGCAATCAATAAGGTGGGAGAACTCTTGCTCGTACTTCCCCACCGATCGATCGCCCTGTCTCAACTTGCGGAACTTGTCTTGTAGCTTCCGCTTCACCGTGTCGGGAAAGTAGTTCGCGAATACCGCTCTCTTGAACTGTTCCCACATCATAGGCGGGAGGTCGATAGGTCGATCCCGCCTAACTCGCTTCCACCACATCTTCGCCGCTTTCTCAAAACAGTGTGTGGCAAGGTACACTTTGTCCTTCTCCGAGGTATTCAAGTCCTCGAAGAGCGTCTCCATTGAGTCAATCCACGACTCCACAATCGCTGGCTCCACCAAACCGCCTTCAAAGGTAGGTGGATCGAACTTCTTGAATTGTATAAGTGCCGCCAATGTGCGCTCCCGCTTCGCATCGACTGCCGCACCGTCGGGGTTTGAGGTTCCCGAACCGGCCGGTACTACTGTAACTGGCGCAGCCGCCGTTGCCGCCGCTTCCTCGACTGCCCTCGGCACTACGGCAGGGGGCACTGGTGGCTCCGCGCCCACTTGGGCCGCCGCCGACTGTTGACGCTCCATAACATCCTGGAGCCGTTGAATCTGCTCCCCTTGGCGTTGAACAGACTCCGCTTGTTGCCGCACTACTCCAATAAGAGCGGCCATTTGCTCCCTAAGCCCACCGTCGCCACTTGCTCCGGATTGCTCGGGCATCACGTTTGGCTCCTTAGGTATCGACCCTTTTTGTGATCGACGACGAGGTGCCATTGCTTCCTGAAAAGAAGCAACTCGCATTAGTTACTTGACCAACACTCTTGACCATACCCAATTAGGCGAAAGCAACATGCACATTCATCCTTGCTTCAAGCGCCATGTCGTCGGCCGCCCGACACAACACTAGAAGTAGAGGATAAACGAAAATTAAACGTAGCCTCTAATCACATTAGAGACATCCCAACTTAACCCAATCACATGCTTCCGCTAACTTTGATTCCACGCAACTCACGTTTCCTAGAACCTTAAGGTTTTCCAATCCTAAGGGTCTCTAGGTCCATTCCTATTCTTTCACTCTTGGCTCTGATACCACAATATCTGTCACGCCCCGGGACTGATACCATTAGTGAAAGAAAGGAAAACTAAACATTTACATGTACTATGATTCATTTTTGATCATATACATTGCATTCATCTTGTTCACCTTCGAATTCCATACATTTCATTTCATCATTTCTTTCTTACATCACATTTACCTCAAAATACACATTACATTCTTTTCTTTACATCATTTACCATCATGCACAAAAGATGATCATAGGGTACTCTACTAACAAAATGTAAACCCAACTTTGGTGGCCTCTGACTAAGGCGCGATACCTTTACCTCGGTTGCTCGCCGGCTCGCTCGGTCCCGGCTCTGTGGAAATAGTGGGGTGAGAACTACAACAAAGTTTCCAGTGGGTTCGGCCTCAACATCACCGACTTTCCCACTAGGACTAACTCAGGCATAATAGAAAGAATAAGCTGCATATAGTAACCAATCTATACATGATGCTAATATGCCTGAACAATAAAGCAAGGAGTATGCTCAACATTAAATAAATGCAGATTATGCAAATTCTTTGTTCTTTACATTTTACTCTTTGTTCTTTGTTCTTTGTTCTTTGCACTTTGTTCTTTGCTCTTTGTTCTTTAATCTCAAGGCTAACCCGGGGGTATCGCCACATTAACTTGCTTCACATTAAGTCCATCATCGCAGGAACTCACCCGCTAGGACCGTCCTTCGGGTTTACTCCAACCCGTGATGCATAACTCCGGAGCGCATCGCCCGAGGGGGAGCGACCGCCCTCGAGCACGGAACTCATAGCAAGTATGATCATATCCTTAACTCAAAGGATTTATAAGTTCAATCTTGACTTTACACTAGCTCTAGTGTTCTTTACATCACTTTATGTTGCAAACTCATGCAATCACATTCTTTACATTTCTTTACTCTTGCTAACTCTAGCATTCTTGTTCGTTACAATACTTGTTCTTATTGCCCCACTTTACTTTAATTTTACACATTGTCATTTTCATCACTCTTTACATCACGTTAGTTCTTTGCATCACACTAACTCTAGTGTCTCTTTACTTTACATTTTCAAATGCCACTCGATCTATGTCATTGTGTCACTCTGTTCTTTTGCTCACTTTGGGTGCTCACTTTTCTCTCATGCATACACATAGGGTTTTTGACGTTCACATAGTTCTCATTCATCATATTATGCAAGTTGTACTCACAATCATGCATCCTTACATTTTCATCATTACTTTACCCTAAAATGCATGCAACAATATATATACACATGCTCAAGTGAATGACACATTAGACATAGAGAGAAGTTCAATGAGTTTGAGAAGCACCACCCACCTCGTAGGCTTTCAAAGGTGCTCCGATGATTTTCTTGGGATTTTTAGACTTCTCGTTCTTTACCTGCGGCAAAACGAAGCCCTAATAGGTCATTTTGCTCATATCTTTACATACACTTTTCGAAATGCTATTCCGAGCGCACCAACGCGTCGGAAATAGCCCCAATTAGGTTTCTAGAGGGTCAATTGCACTTAGAAATCCCCACGAGCAAAAGCCCCAATTTGGTGCCGTAGCTCCATAGCATTCATCAAACCTAGGGTTTGATCTCAAAGAGAAGCAAAAGTAGCTTCATTCTACTCTAAAGAGTCCATCTAAACCATCTTTAATTCAATCCAAACCCTAGTTTGGATTCGTCTACCATGAGAGGGGTCAAGCTCACCTTCAGGCTTTACTCATTACCCCCATTTCTCGGTTTTGATCTCTAAAGAAGCAAAAGAAAAGCTTCAAAGACTCTAAACAATCCATTAAAACTATTTCTAGGTTTATTCAAAGCCCATTTTAGGGTTTTACTACAATAGGGTTTAAAGCTCACCTTATAAGCTTTCCTTTCTTGCACTAGAGAGGAAGAAGATGAAGTTTCTTCACCTCTTGATCTTCTTCTTCACCTTCTTTTCCTTCTTTTCCTTCCTTTCTTTCTTTCTTCTTCTTCTCCTTTGCCTTCTAGAGAGAGAGAGGGAGAGAAGAGTGTGTGTGTGAGGGAGAGAATGAGAGAAAAGGCTCTCTCAGCCCTCTACATAACCCATGGGTTGCAAAAATGCAAATAAACCCCTCAACTTTCATCTTATTCAACTGCCTGGACTGGGCNACCCGGGAGTTTCACCACATTAACTTGCTTCACATTAAGTCCATCATCGCAGGAATCACCCGCTAGGACCGTCCTTCGGGTTTACTCCAACCCGTGATGCATAACTCCGGAGCGCATCGCCCGAGAGGGAGCGACCGCCCTCGAGTACGGAACTCATAGCAAGTATGATCATATCCTTAACTCAAAGGATTTACAAATTCAATCTTGACTTTACACTAACTCTAGTGTTCTTTACATCGCTTTGTGTTGCTAACTCTAGCAATTATATTCTTTACATTCTTTACTCTTGGCTACCTCTAGCATTTCATGTTCTTTACTCCCCACATTACTTTAACTTTAAATATTGTCATTTTCATCATTCTTTACAATACATTGGTTCTTTACCTCACACTATCTCTAGTGTCCTTTCCCTTTAACTTTATCAAATGCCACTCGATCTATGTCATTGTGTCACTCCGTTCTTTTGCTCACTTTGGGTGCTCACTTTTCTCTCATGCATACACATAGGGTTTTCGACATCACATAGTTCTCATTCATCATATTATGCAAGTTGTACTCACAATCATGCATCATTACGTTTTCATTGTTACTTTACCCTAAAATGCATGCAACAATGTATATACATATGCTCAATTGAATGACACATTAGGCATAGAGAGAAGTTCAGTGAGTTTGAGAAGCACCACCCACCTCGTAAGCTTTCAAAGGTACTACGATGATTTTCTTGAGATTTTTAGACCCTTCGTTCTTTACCGGCGGCATAACGAAGCCAAATTAGGCTTATTTGACCATAACTTTACATTGGCTTTTCGTAACATTAATCCGAGCGCACCAACGCGTCGGAAATACCCCCAATTAGGTTTCTAGAGGGTCAATTGCACTTAGAAATTCCTATGAGCAAAAGCCCCAATATGGGTGCCCTAGCTCCATAGCATCATCAAACCTAGGGTTTGATCTCAAAGAGAAGCAAAAGTAGCTTCAATATACTCTAAAGAGTTCATCTAAACCATTCCTAGCTCATTCCAAACCCTAGTTTGGATTTCACCATGAGATGGGTCAAGCTCTCCTTCGAGCTTTACCTCCAACACCAAACCCACGGTCTTGATCTCAAAGGAAGCAAAAGAAAAGGTTCACAGACTCTAAACAATCCATTAAAACCATTTCTAGGTTTATTCAAAGCCCATTATAGGGTTTTACTACAATAGGGTTCAAAGCTCACCTTATAAGCTTTCCTTTCTTGCACTAGAGAGGAAGAAGATGAAGTTGCTTCACCTCTTGATCTTCTTCTTCACCTTCTTTTCCTTCTTTTCCTTCCTTTCTTTCTTTCTTCTTCTTCTCCTTTGCCTTCTAGAGTGAGAGAGGGAGAGAAGAGTGTGTGTGTGAGGGAGAGAATGAGAGAAAAGGCTCTCTCAGCCCTCTACATAACCCATGGGTTGCAAAAATGCAAATAAACCCCTCAACTTTCATCTTATTCAACTGCCTGGTCTGGGCAGATTTCGGGCTCGGGGACCGGTCTCCCCGACTAGGGACCGGTCTCCGAGAGCTCTCCCAGCGCAGCCAGAGCTGCTGCGCGCAATGCGACCGGTCTCTCTTTGAGGGGACCGGTCTCTGGGGGACCGGTCTCTCAGGGAGGGACCGGTTCCCGAGAGCTGGTTCTCAGGGACTTAGCCGATTTTCGGCTTTTCTCAATTCTTGCATGTTCGGGGACCGGTCTCTCCCACCAGGGACCAATCCCCGAGAGCTCAAAAACTGCAGCTTGCAGGTTTTTTTGATTCCTTAGCTCTCGAAAACCTTCCACAACACACTTTTACTCATTTTAAGACTTTCGGACTTTCCGAAGGGTACCGTCCTCGCACTTTGGTCAATTTGACTAAAGTTCGACATTTATTCTCCGAATTTTCGGTATATTACAGCAACGCTCGCCATAGAGGTAGTGGCGCCAAAGTTTTAAAGCACATACCATAGCTGCTAACTCAAGATCATGTGTAGGGTAGTTCTTTTCATAATCTTTCAATTGGCGAGATGCATAAGCAATTACTCTGCCATTCTGCATTAGAACACACCCTAATCCATTTAGCGACGCATCGCTGTAAATCACATAATCTACTCCAGTGCCCGGCAGTGCTAGAATCGGGGCGGTAGTCAGTTGTTTCTTCAGCTCTTGAAAGCTTCTTTCGCAGGTTTCATTCCATAGGAATTTAGCTCCTTTATGAGTCAGTCGAGTGAGAAGAGTAGACATCTTTGCAAACCCTTCAACAAATCTTCGGTAGTATCCCGCCAAACTAAGGAAATTCCGAATTTCTGTGACATTGGTCGGCCTAGGCCAATCTTTAATCGCTTCAATCTTCTTTAGGTCCACCCCTATTCCTATTTAAGAAATTACATGTCCCAGAAATGCCACTTCCCGAAACCAAAATTCATATTTCTTCAACTTGGCAAACAATTTTTTTTCTCGAAGTACTTGTAACACCACTCTTAAATGGTTTTCATGTTCCTCGTCACTTCGAGAATAGATCAAGATATCATCGATGAACATGACCACAAACCTATCCAGATAGGGCTTAAAGACACGGTTTATTAAATCCATAAAGGCTGCTGGGGCATTTGTCAATCCAAAGGGCATCATTGTAAATTCATAATGCCCATACCGTGTCCTAAAAGCGGTCTTAGAAACATCTTCAGGCTTGATCTTAAGCTAATGATAACCTGATTGTAAATCGATCTTGGAATACACTTTTGATCCTTGCAGCTGATTGAATAAATCATCGAATCGGGGTAATGGATACTTATTCTTGATTGTGACTTTGTTGATTTCTCGGTAATCCACACACAATCGAAGAGATCCATCCTTCTTCTTAACAAACAACACCGGGGCTCCCCAGGGAGATACACTCGGTCGAATAAAACCCTTATCTAATAAATCTTGTAATTGTGCTTTTAGCTCTTTCAACTCAGCGGGTGCCATCCTATAGGGTGCTTTTGAGAGTGGGGTAGTTCCAGGGGCAAGATCTATCACAAACTCAACTTCCCTATCAGGTGGCATACCCGGCAATTCAACTGGAAACACATCCCCGAATTCTCGCACAACTGGGATATCATCAATCTTGACGGCTCCTCCGTCACTCATAGAAATACTAGCCAAATAGGCTATACAACCCCTCCGTATCAACTGTCGCGCTCGCGAAGAGCTAATAGTCATTGCGAACAATGAACTCTGACACCCCTTATAAACAAACTCTTGTTGACCCGGTTCCCAAAAGGTCACCGTTCTGTTCGTGCAATCTATGGTGGCATAATACTGTGTCAACCAATCCATACCCAAGACTACATCAAACTCACCTAGTTTGTGTAGTGCCAATAAATCCACCAGCATAATCCAGTCGCCTACCCTAACTGGGCAGCGAGGGCAAAACTCACGAACATCTAGGGTATGGTCGGGCACGATCACTCGTCTCGGATGCAAAGTAGGTACTACCTGAATGCTATGCAACTCGGCGAACTGCCGATCAATAAAAGAATGCGAAGCACCAGTATCAAATAATGCACGAACACGAACATCATAAAGCATAATGATACCTGCTACGACCTCCTCTGCTGCTGCGGCCTCCTCTGTCTGGGCGGCATACATACGCCCACTCGAACCCTGCCGAGGACTCTCGGACTGCCACTGTCCCGGTGGTCGTCTGTACTGCGAGGGTGCTGTCGGGGTCCCCTGGCTTGGAGCTGAAGATGTAGGTACTGATGCTGATGATGGGGCAGGCGAAGAACCTCTCGGGCACTCGGAGCGAAATGGCCCTCCTGGCGGCAGATAAAACACTTGCCCCCACGTTGTGAACACTGTGGTGGAAAGTGAGGCCCACCACAAATGATACAACGTGGCTGTCGACGACGCTCGGGTGCTCTACGGGGTACCGAAGAACCTCGACCCCTCGACTGGCCCGGCTGGCCCCTCGGATACTTTGGCGGTCTCCTGAAAGATTGTTGACCACTGCTCTCAGCTGCTGGTCTCTTTCCCTTACTTCGATCCACAACATCTCTTTTTTTCATAATCTCTACCCCCTTCTCAACAATCAGTGCCCGGTTTACCACCTCTCTATAAGTCGATAGGTTTGATGCTTGGACCAATCTGAAAATCGCAGGCCGCAAACCCACCTCAAAAATACGAGCCTTATCCTCATCATCTCGAACGACAAAAGGAACACAGTGCAGTAATCGAGAGAACTCTCGCTCGTACTCAGCTACTGTCCTGTCCCCCTGTCTCAAGTTTCTCAGATCCCTTTCCATTTGCCTCTTTACATTCTGAGGAAAATAGGTAGTCAACAATAATTCCTTGAACCTCGTCCAGGTGATAGCGGACAAATCAGCACGGGGATCCTCACGGATATCCACCCACCACCTGTAAGCCTCGCCATCAAGGTGGTGTGTCGCAAACCAAACCCGATATCGCTCCTCGACGAAAGTATCATAAAATAGCTTCTCCATATGCATTAGCCATTTCTCTACCACCCAATGATCGGCTTTCTCCCCATCAAAGACACGAGGGTTGCAATGACGAAACTCATTCAATCTTTCCATCATTCGCTTTCGCTCCTCAACCGCCACCATCTCTGGTAACACGGTCCCTGTCGCAGCCACATGTACTGGTGGTGGTACTACTGTCTCCTGCCGGGTCTCCACCCGCGGAGCTACCGGTGGGGTATTTGGTACTGGTGACTATGCTCACTGTCGTATCCCTATCTAGTACTGTAGGCATGGAATCAGGAATCCCTCTGTCAGTCGTCTGCTGCAGTAACAAATCCTCTAACCGCTTCATCCTGTCCTCCTGTCGACGCGCGGCATCCATCTGCTGTTGCGCTGCTGCAGCCTGCTAAGCCACCAAATCCGTCAGCTTCACGAGCTGCTCGTGCAACTCATGAATCTCACTAGATCCAGAAGTAACGGAGGTCCCCACTTACTCCGCATCCGCCGCCTCAGCTGCCCCGGCAGCTTGCGAACGAGTCAAAGGCATCTTGAGCTGCAGCACAAAAACAAATATAGATTAATAAAACCTATACTATTGAACCTTTATTTCAGGTATAAACCAACTAATCAAGAGAAAGTAATGAAATGTAACGCGTACTAACTTCCGATGTCACATTGTCGGTCGCCAATGTGGCCATCTGCAAAGTTAGTAATTGCACATTCCGATCAAACTCCTACCATTCGGAGTTTATAAATCACCCAATCAAAATACTTTCACTAACAACAACCTCAACTAGACCTCGTCTCTCACGATCCTATTCTTATAGTCCAACCAGCCTAAGGTTTACTAGGTCTACTAAGACTCAACCGTAGGCTCTGATACCACTATAATCTGTCACGCCCGGGTACCAGCAGAAGCATATCTGGTACGTACACAGACCCGCCATACACCTACAGTATATAAGGCGTCTACAAGAAAGCAAGTCGATAGGAGAAAACATAGAAAACTCCTATCCTGATATCAGAGCATGTATAAGTCAATAGGACTATTAACAAAAAACAAGAGTGTCCAACTCAAAATATAAGTACAAAAGAAAGTACTAAAACTATATGTAACATACCACATCCCTCGTAAATCGTGTCGAGTTCCGTCGAAACGAGCGGAACGCGGAGAGGAATGAGTTTGAATGGACCCTAAGTACATTAGAGTCCATAACTGAGGCTAAAAGGGACCCGAGAGAGAGTAATCTGGAAATCTAGCTAAGTCCCAGATTTTGTGCTCTCGGGGACCGGTCCCTGAAGGAGAGACCGGTCCCCGTACGCATAGCCTGCCAGGAAGTCCTGAGGCAACCGGTCCCTAGTGGTAAGACCGGTCCTCGGGAGACCGGTCCCTGAAGGAGCAGACCGGTCCCTCGCTGCGCAACAGCCGAAAAACTCAAAAATTTGGCTAAGTCCTGGAACACCCACGTTCGGGAATCGGTCCCTGGTCGGGGAGACCGGTCCCCGAAGGCGAAAAATGCCCAGTCTAGGCAGATCAAGGGGAAACAAGTTAACGGGTTTAAATGCAATTGTCACAACACTATATGTGGACACCCCTCTCTCTCCCACAGCCATTTTCAACCTTCTCTCCCATTTCCTCTCTTTCTCTCTCTAGAACTCTTGCTCTAGGGCTTGGAGAAGAAGAAGAAGAAGTAAGGGAAGGTGGATTTGGAGGTTTTGGTGGGTTCTACAAGCTCTCCTACAAGAAGGACTTGGAGGAGCATGGACTAAGGTGAGTTTTTGGTATAAATGAGTCTAGGGCATGGTTTTAATCCCTATGTTTTGAAGCTTTGGGTTGTTTTTGGCCATGGGAGCCTTTTATATGCCTTGAACTCCATGGAACCCATGAGAGCTCAAGTGCTCTCATGGTGGTTGGGTACGGTTTGCCATGGAAGCCCTAGTGTTGGTTCCAAGGGCCTAGAAACCTTACTAGGATGCTTCTTAGATGATCTTAAGCTATTGTTTGCTTAAGGTTGGGATCGATTCATGGGAGAACCCTAAATGACAATGTTAGGGCTTGGAAATTGGGGCTTTTGCCCTAGGATTGTTTGGGGACAAATTGACCCTGTGGAAACCTAATTGGGGGTGCCCTAAACACGTTGGGCAACTCCGTTTAACATTACGAAAATGATAGAGTATGATTCATGTTCAAAAGGCCTAATATGGCACCGTTTTGATTATAGGGCGCGGAAGCGGCTTTCGTAAAATCCGGGAGTCGTTATATACTACACCCACACGACTATTAGAGGTCGGGGGTGCACGTCGGAATCGTTGGATTCCCTTCTATGTCTGTTTTCTCTATTCTTGAGCATATATATATATATATACCCATTCATGCATAGTAGGGTAGATACATGTGGAACTTGGTTTGACTTCATTTATATGTTTCCAACTAACTTGAACATATCGGACGATAGAACCAAAATGGACATGTGTGATTGGACCCTCAAGTTGTGTGAATGTGAGGTTGGACTTGGACAATAGAAAACAAGGGTGACATTGACATAGAAACAAGATTGGCATTGAGAGATAAACCGTTAAACATAGTTTAACCAAATTATGGCATCATCATGGGTATGGCCTTGAGAGTGGCAAGAATGAATAGGTAGAGACCTATCATGACATCGGCATTGTGACCAGTGGCTATGAATCCTCAAGTTGGGGATTAGATCGATACTCACATTACATCTTGGCTTGAGGGAGGTCGCTCCCCCTCGAGCGGTGCGCTCCGGAGTTGGTCACCACTGGGCGAGGTAAAGTCCTACCAGTTGACGGTCCCTAGGGAGGTTCGAGTCCCCCGTTATTAAGGAATTTTGGGTTGTGAGTTATTGGGGTTAACAGAGTTAACCGGCAAGATTGGGTAAGAGCCAAAGCTTGATTATGATTGGAGCATGCATGCATTTCCGTTATCGCATTGAATTATATATATCTACTGACTTCTTTCTTGCAGGCATAGTATTAGTCACATTAGTAGTGGTTACTTTTCCTCCTTTGAAATACTTATGCCTGGATGGATCTAGTGGGTAAGTCGGCGAGGTCGGATGCCGAGCCCACTGGGAACTTTGTTCTAGTTCTCACACCACTAACCCTACAGGTCCTAGCACGAGCGGGGCGGCGGAGGACAGTGGCAAGGGTATAGCGCCGTAGATAGCGGCCACCGGGTCTTTATACATTTTGTAGTCATTCCCTCTTTGCTATGCTTGTATCAACTTTACCATGTTGACTTAGAAACGTAAAGTGTAATCAATCATGTATTTGGTGGATGACTAAATGTAAAAAGAAATGATGTTTGAACACAAATGTAATAGCTTATTTACTTGTATTTGGTTCAAATGAAATCAAGTATCATGCATGTTGTATATTAGTTTAGAGCTTTCGCTTCTGTTGTTGCTTGCCCTCGTGCAAGCCTTGTATTATATATGCAATTCTCTCGTTGGTTGCCTATTTATACATATTGTTAGAGCCTTGGGCAGACAGGGGAGGCTCTGTCCGTTCGGCGTCTGTTGACGTGACCCGAACCCGACCAAATTGGCGGGGATTGGGGCGTGACACTATAACATCTGGATCCAAAACTCATATACAACCCAGGGTACATAAAATATCTGTACAATGGTAGTCTCTCTATACAGGACATCACCCTCGGCCGTAGCGCGAGTAGCAAGGTGATCAACTAGCACGCTCCTAGCAATGTCTAGCTAGACGCGACTCCCTTGCCACGATCCCTAGCCTCTCCTGTAGATGGCTCTGTAAAAACAACCACAAAAAGGGCGTGAGAACTATTAACAATAGTTCCCAGTGGGTAAGCCGCCAGCCTCGGCGAATTACACCACTAGGCTTATGATGTACTAAATGAAAATAAGAGAGTCTGGTACTCACACATGGGTTAACAAAGACGCTTAGAATCACAAACATAGCAGCAAAATAAGGTACTTACAAGATCATGATAAACTGATAGTAAGAAAGAAGCAAAAGACTAAAAAAATTCAATGGTTCATTTTTTGGAAGGTACAAATTTAAAATCATTGCTCAACAGAATCAGCTACCCAATTAAACCAATTATAAATAGCATAATTCAATAAAAGAAAGTAGACAACTATGTAACCAGACGGGTGCTAAGAGAGTACCCAATATGACCAAGAGATGCTATATAGGAAAACCTGAAACATTTGACAAATTATTCAGCATCTGAAGAAAAATTATTAGCTAATTAGAAGGGGAAAAAAAATGATGATGATAAAAGAGATAGGGAAGTTACATGTGTGCAGCTTGCCAAAAGCCCTATAGTAAGTAGTTTCTCCTCGCCCACACTGTGGGCCAAGAAGGGCATCAGAGTCAGCTGCATAACAAGTAATTCTTAGATGCAAATGGCAATTATTTTAACTGCAGCACAGACACCACAAGACACTCGAGTGCTGTGATAATACAAGTTTCAAATATGTTACAACTGACAAGAGGGTGAAACAGCACAGACACCACAAGCATGTCTTTTTCGCATTTAAGATCTCTAACTTCGAGTGTTTCGAAGACTTTGGTCGGTCCATGCAACGTATTGTTTCTACTCCACCAACCGTCCCTAGCATAAATATCAAAGAGCTTGAAGATCAGTGAGTGAAATTTCAAGTTCGAAGCCGACTCCTTCCTGAAGATCAGTCACTAATAGAAGAGCGGGATGGAATTTAGGGACAAGTCGCTTGTACTCTGGGTTAAAGAAAGTGGCTTCTCATACACTCCACCTTTTGGCCTAGGGCTTTTTCTTTTATATTTTTTATAAGCTAGGTGGCCATGGATGCTTCGGAAAGGATAGGTACAGTTGTGGGGTTAATAATGTACAAATTATGAGGAGAGTTTGGATTTTTAAGGTGACAAGCTGTTGGTTGTCTTAGTCTATGATTATATTTCCAGGTGTGTGGATGTGTACATATATATATATATAAGATGGAGTTTTCTCATCACTTGTACACTAGCTCAGTATGAAAATATCATATATGAATACCAGCAGAATTATGGCAATGTTATAAGAGACACAAGTATAAATTTGTTTCTTATATGTGAAATTGATATTTCGTGGGCTTCAATAAATCCAATGCTCAAGTAGATTTAGTAGGACAAAGAGATCTATAGTAGAATATCATGAATTGAGAGTTCTTAATCCATGTGTCACTAGTATTAAACTTCGACAACTTCAGTCTGAGGAAGAAAAGATAGTGTTTACTATACATTCCTTCAATAAAGAGTTTACATCAAGTTCATAATATTGTCTATCAGCTTCAGGAACCAAGTTAAGCAAAACACTATTCAAAGTAAACAGAAAACTAGATAAAATCAACTAAAGGCTGATGATAAGACTAACCTTAACAGTTGAGAGAACAAGAGTAGCATGCCTCGCTTGCCATTCGCTAAGATCCTGCCGAACATTCGACACTGTAGGAACCTCAGATATTTCTGGTTCATCTACACATGAAAAGAACAGAACACTCCGCATTAAATTGGGCAAACAACATCAAATTCCAACAAGGAACAGGAAAAAAATTCCTAACAACTTCAATAACAATAGGAACGCAAGAGAATTCAGTACATTGCTAACACAATGAAATTAATAACTTCAAATGACACTAATCTATATACGCCATTTCTTCGATCCAAACACCGCCGGAATCCAATCGTGAACCTAAAATCAAACAAAGAGAAGAGATCGAATGAAACAAAACCTCACTGTCCGAAAAGTGAACGCCATAAAGCAACCCTCGGAACTCCTCCCACATCATCGGGGGTAATGTAGGGGAGCGATTTTGACGAGTCGCCTTCCACCAAACACGGGCGTACTTCTCAAGGCAGTGCACAGCTAGGTGCACCTTATCTTGCTCAAGGGTGTAGAGATCCTCGAACAATTTCTCCATTGTATCCACCCAGGACTCCATCTCCCACGGGTCACCTGACTCCCCGTTGAAAATAGGCGGATTAAACTTCTTGAAGGCGGTGAGGCAAGCGAGGGCTCGGTCCCTCTCGGCCTCCAACGCCGGATCAATAGGAGTCGAAGTACTTGACATCGCCGAGCAAGTACCCGCCGCAACGCCCGGTGGCGCAGTGTATGCCATCGGTGGTGGTGCTGCCGCACCCGCCCCCTCAACTCCAGCAGGGGCACGCACAGGTGAGATGGGCGGCTGCTGAGTGACAGGTGCCGTCGCCGCCTGTCGGGACACCAACTCCCGAAGTAGCGCCATCTGTTCTTCTTGTCGCTGGGAGGCCTCAGCCAACTGCTGAGAAGCTTCAGCTTGCCTCCGTACCACTCCAACAAGAGCGGCAACTTGATCCCGCAAATCTTGTATCTCATCGGCTACCGACGACTCAGGCACATCAAGAGGCGGTGCCGAATCAGGAGTGGGTACCATTGGGGGTGGCCTTCCACGTCTCATTACGTCCTGAAAGAAACAACACCCCCGGTTAAACTCCACAAATTCATAACTAACATTAGTTAGTAACACCAACGGGACAACCCAATTAGGCGAAAGTTAGGCAAGGGTGCTCATTCTCTTCTCTCGGCATCATGTTGTCGGCCGCCAACATGACCTCCTCAAGTTAAGGATAAATCACACCCTGAATCCGTCTCTAAGATCCATTAGAGACATACATCACTACTTGACCCAATCACTACACTTTCGCCACTAACAAAGAGTCATCGTCACTCACGTCCCTATGTCCCTAAGGCCATAAGTCCTAAGGTTTCCTAGGTCCTCCTAGACCGTTCTCCGCTCTGATACCACCTCAATCTGTCACGACCCGACACCGTCAATTTGAACAGTTCGGGCCCAAAACAGACCCGCCGAACGGACAGAGTTTCCCCTGCCCGCCCGAAGCGTAACAAAGTCTATGCATACATATCCAATAAGAGATGTTAGCATTCAACATTGAGAGAGGCAATCACAGATACAAGAGAATTTAAACTATCCATTACATCACTTGTTCACACACAAGAAACATTACATATTTCATTTGACTTCTCATACATACAACCAAAATGCCATCCCTCATATACATTACATTTCTTCACAAAAGGGTTTTACATATCATTCTTTCCTTTTTTATTATACTCGAGGGTAGTGAGCTAACGCCGGTGGTCCATGCTATCTACTGCGCGACGCCCTTGCCGCGATCCTCGACACACGCGCTCGAACTAGGCTCTGCAAAACAGGGTGTGAGAACTATTATCCATAGTTCCCAGTGGGTTCGGCCGCCGACCCCGCCGATTTTCCCACTAGGTCCAAGAAAGGCATAGAAACAATAAAGAGGTCAACATGTCAAAGGAATAATAGATATAACAATAAGCCTACCTTGCTCATCCACATCTATATCATGCTCAAATGTGTAGCTATGCCTTTACCAATGATGCAATCATGTCAACAAGTACATGTTTAAGTTCTATCATGTATGCAAACTATATACGAAATGCCATGATCATGCCTGTGTCAAATCCAAACGATTCGCCCGAAGGTCGAATCACTCGCCACACATACTGTCACGTGACCGTGACCGTCTGCCGAGGGCGCACCGTCGTGACTCTCTCCCCCGTCTTAATCTCATTGTGATACAACTCCGGAGCTCACTGCTTGGGAGGCGCGACCATCCACAAGCTTTAACAGACAATGCGAGTATGATTAAGTCCCCCTACCAGAGGACCGCGGGAATACTACATCCCAATCATCACAAGGCATGCTTTGCTCAGCCACATATGCATTAGTTTCCAATTCTCACAATGTCATTGGTTCACATACTAGTTCCTCATGAATCTAGTCTATTCTTATATCACATCCACATGTATATGTCCACTAGCAACTCATACAACATGTACAAATATCTATATTGGTATCATATAAAAGTTCTCATGCAACATACATGTCCACATCTATCTCAACATCATGCAAATAAATATTCCTACAAGTATCATGCAATCATGGATCATTATCCCTCACACTAAGCATGAAATTACCACAACTCATAGGATTCTCACTATTCTATGCATGATGATATATGATCAATAAAAGTAGAACTTAGACATAGAATGAAACTCAGCTATTTCGGATAGCACCCCCCACCTCGTGATGTCGACACGAAGCGAGTAGCCTAGCAGCGCGATTTACGGCCGTTGTTTTCTTCCAACTGCAACAAATGAAGCAAAAATAGAATTTTCTTCACTTTGACCACCACCGGCTCAACGGAATCTCAATCCGAATGATCCTCCGCGTCGGTTTTACCTTAAACAAGCTTTCTTCTCTAATCCAAGTGATGAAGAAGATGAAGAAAGTAGCTCAATTCCAAACCTTCTTCTCCACCAAGCTTGCTTCACCACCAAGCAAATTTCAATTTTTCTTTCTTCTCTACTCCTCTCTTTGGTAAAGAGAACCAAAGAGAAAGAGAGGTCATAAAGTCAAAGAGAAAAAGAGAGAAAACCCACCCTCTCTCTGTCACGTCCCGCTATCGCCAATTTGGTCGATCCGGGCCCGTTCACAGACGCCGAACGGACAGAACCTCCTCTGTCCGCCCAAGGCTCAACAACAACGAGTACATGTATAAAGAAATAAACAGTTCCCAGGATAACATTTCAGTATACACGGCTTGCACGAGGGCAAGCAACCACACAAGTGATAGTAAGCTAGCTATGCTGAAAATTCACTGTAATTTAAAACTTTTAAACTGAACTGAATAACTGAAACATTTAGTTATTTACATGCTTTATAGTACATTCATTCACAAGTCTCTGTACATCAAAATAGATGATACATGATCCCAAAATGGTACACAACTATACTCTGGTGTCAGCTAGCTAAACTGCTGGGCTCTTGCCACGATCCTCGGCCACAACGCTCGTACTAGAACCTGTATGGTTAGTGGTGTGAGAACTACAGAAAAGTTCCCAGTGGGTTCGGCCGCCGACCTCGCCGACTCACCCACTAGGTCTATTCAGGCATATGTAGGCAAGAAAAGTAAACAGATTGTAACCTGCTATAACATGTAACTACTACAATGCCTGTGCAAAGCTGAAAGAAAGCAGTATGTGAAAACTGTAAATATGCATGCATGCTTTTACTGAATTTACCCAATTCATGTTGGTTAACCCTCTGGTTAACAATAACTCACTGACGCTATCCCAAATATCGGGGAGACGCAACCTGCACCCGACGGGACCGTCAACTGGGGGAGACGCACCTCCTGGTCCAGTAAAGATGACTACTCCGGAGCTCATCGTTCAAGGAGGAGCGACCTCACTTGAACCAAACGAATGTGAGTATGATCTGATCCTCTTTTAGAGGATTCAACAATAGACGATGTCACACTTAACTCTAACTAGCTCTTTATGCTAGTTTCACAATTCCATTTCTCGATGCTAACCAACCCTCTAATTAGAATGTCACCAAGTTTACTATTGTTATAGTCCAAGCATTCATAGGGTTCTATGTTCACATTCTATTGTTCATATATTCTCATGGTTAATAAGCATTTGCATAATCAATATCATTTACATAATATCAATACCCTATAATGCATGATTACAATGTAAATATGCTCAATGAATTAGCATAGACATAAAAGGTGATTCAAAGATTTCGGATAGCACCACCCACCTGTACGACTCGGGATAATCGAAGACTAGAACCACATCACGGTAAACCGTATAGAACATCCACGAGTCATGCGACTCGATTCGGCAGTAAGCTAAGAACGGAAGCGTTTCTTAATTACCTGCTCGTAGTCCGTTCGGAGGTGCCAATTCAACTTCCCGAGCATCTCTTACCCTCCTTCCTAAAGAATAAAAAGGTTAAACTGATCACATGTTCATCTTTTACAAAACTTTTGCATTTAACCCCAACTAGTATGTTATGTAATCACTATGTACAGTATCCTATAGTTAGTCTTGATACATTTATATTATTAGAGACATTTAAATAGCCTCCTCAATCGATCTACTACAAGCCTATTATTCTACTACTCTAACTACTAATTCAGATTTAAACTACTAATTCATTCTACCATTTCAGTTATAGTCCATAGACCATCATTATTTAGTACATACATGCTAGTATATGTGTGTGAGCTAAACTTTATAGAGTTTAAATTAGGAAATTTAGCAAATGCATTTTGGCCTTTCCATTTACGATCAAAATTTAAAGCTAATTTAAATTCCAAATCTCCTTTATCTGATCAACTTTCCTAGTATGTACATGTATATGAGTGTATAGCTAGTTTTAGTAATCAAACATAGTAACTCCTCAATGCATGTTTAGGTTTCATTAACTCAAATCCCGCATAGAAATCTTATTAACATCCCTACTATTACAATAATCTGAATTCGCTACATCATGATACAATCATCATTTACCTGTCATTCGCCTGCTGCAATTAGTTGTTCTCAGCTCCACAGCAAGAATTTCTAATGCTAGAAAATTTTGTCACTTAACTTCCTCTTCGCCGCCCCATATAGGTCCAATTCCAATTAATCTAAATTTCAAGTACTCTATAACTCTTTAGATATACTCCTTATCACTCAAACTGCAGAGAAGAACTATTACACTTACCCAATTTGAAAGCTTCACCTAAGTTACTCTTTTCCATACTCACAATAGCAAGTATATGCGAAATTCTGATCGGCAAATGCAGAAATTTTCAGCACCTCGCTTCTCTATGTTGCTCTTAACCTTTCATAGAGTCGTTTTAGCTGGCCTCGTTGATATCAACAGCTCCAATAACCCAACTCTCTTTCACTGAATCTCTTCATTTCGAGCAGCCTCAAACACATCAATTCAAGTCTCAATTTTCAGCAGTAATGAATCCTTCTATGAATTAATTCTGAGGCAAGTATAGTTTAAGTCACACGTAAGTAATTAACATTTAGCTTACTTGCTGTCTCTTGGATTACTCTCCAGCTTTGCCACTTTCTCCTAACTATCCGAACTAAATTTTTTCCTCAGCACAATACATCAGGTTGCCTGTCGGCCTTGGCACCTCTACAATTTGGAGAGCATCACAGGCTAGCTTACTTTGATGCTACAAATAAGTCCATATAGAACAAGTCATTTGCTAAGTAAGGTAAATTATCTAGATATTCTCATAGCCAATTCCTAATAAGTCCTAAACAGGCCAGAACAATCATTCTAAAGACCAGGGAATGAATCAATTCATACTCCTCTGATTTCAGCTTATTACGTTGCAGCTTATACTACAACTAACCATTCATAAAATAACTCGCACATATCAGACGCCACTGAAAATTGTCGGTAAAGCCTTCTCATGGTGTAAGAGCTCTAAACTCTATAATTGCGACTTAGATCTCTTAGAATTGTAAATACATAACCTCAAACCAGAATTGCATGTTTCTCAATTCAATTTTTTGACTTCTAATCCATGAATTACCTATGTGCTGGTCCATGATACAGCTTCTTAACTTTCTATATACTGTATTATCATGAAACTCCAATAAAACTAATCTGTGAAGGTAAATAACTCAAACTCTACACAAGGATTTGATCAAGTTACCTTGAAATTCAGCTCTACCCAAGCTTTTCCTCTGCCAAAATCCTTCTTTCTATCAACATCCAACCCGACCAACCGTTCAGAGTTTAGAGAGAGAGAGAAAGAAACGAAAAAAGATTAAGAAGGAAGATTTTCTCAATCCCAAGTACAAAATTGGGTGAGCTGGGCTGTAGATAAGACCAAAAAAAACTGACAACTAACCTCCAACTGACAAAGCTTTAAATAATTATCCTTTACAAAACATTATATTCTGTTAACAAAACATCCCTGCAAGTTTACAAAGCATCGCTTTCAGCTACATTCACGTCTCCTGCACTACATCACTGGCAGCAGCTAAGATGTCAAACTTCTTTGCGCATCTAATTCACTCGCGAGTCCTTCGCAACACTTCCAAAACATACTAATACGTTGCCGGAAGCTAACCAATTCAAGCTCGAAAACAACCCAATTTTATTTTGGCATTCATTTTGATCGCATTTGATCATACTAGCATAACATACACCAAAATCCTACACTCACTCACCATCCAAGCATCTCGAATTTGCCATTAACCACAAATCCTCTTGCCTGCGCACCTGTGTCAAAATAACTTCGAGTATAAATTAATAACACTCATACATCACTAGTGATACGCTTGTGAGCGTCGAAGTTACGTCATAGATCCGAAAATGCCCCTTTCAAGTTTTATTTCGGTGCCCAGCGATTTGTGCCCTAGATCTCAATTTAATCTAGAGATCATTCCTTACACGTCCAGAAAACCACTCTGGAACTGGTACAAACAACATCTCAACATTCAATACCTCATTTGATCTTCCATGAAGAGAAAGTTAAGCATCGTCAACTAAACAAATTTCCATATTATTCATCTCCTCCACCGATTAACAAAGTTCGTGCCGGAAACTTAGATACAACTTAACATATCTTCCATCATTCCATTAAACATAATGAAGATAGGGTCCAACACTCACCAATATAACAGAATTATAATGCTATTTCTGCACTTTCCCTCATGTCACACAAATTCCAAAATGCATAAGTTGACACTATTTCCAAGTTATTTTCTCTAGTAATTGTAATAGATTTCTCGCCCTGGGAACAAATGAAGGATTCTGTTCATCAATTTGATATATCATTTGGGCTATTTCTTGTTATATCTCACAATCCCAGAGCTACATTTTCTTATGTTTCACCCATCAGCGCCTTAGTATATAGGGGTTTACTCTCGGTACTCTTAGGTGTGAGCAGGCCATAATCTCAAACAATTTTGTAACATCACTTCGCTGCCAATCACCTAATAATCACATTCCGAGGCACATCCAGAATATGCCGCATTCTCCGCTGAAAAACTGATTATTTAATGTCTTCTAAACTTCCAATGGTCAATGCAAGTCACAATTCGTGACTTACTAATAGTCAACCTCCATTCTCCACCTATCAAAGACTTATGCCTGTTATTATACAACATTTAATTCTCACTTTAATGACAGCTTTAGAATAGACAATTCTTTCATACAATCAACAACTAAATCCGTCCGCACTATCAACTTAACTATGCTCAGTGAGATCTCCCCCTTATCAATCAAATCGAGATAGATAACCAAATTCCGAGATTCACCAAATAAACATATCTACTTAACTTTCTAAGAATAGTAACTATCGTTTTTTTTCAGGCCACGATGGGGATCATTCCTGTGCATGCCCCCTCTTACTTTCAAAAATTCGTAATAACTACTTGATTCATATACAAACTTATCAAAGTAACATCCGCTATACCTCATTGACTCTCTCAAATAGTGGAATCTATTTTGATTTCTTCACCTGGCATCGCTACCACCGGCGCTCGACTCACTCACAGAGTACATCACTCAATTGTGAGGTTCCACTCACCTGTTCACAAATGTGTCCACTGCCTCGACAAAAGGGCTCATTCTAACATCTCCACTACCACTCTAATGATTTAAGGCCATAAATCCTCACCCAAAATCTCACGAGCTTCCAACTACAAGCACAAATGACTCGAAAGAAAACTTTTACTTTTTCCGGCCTACGTTCGCCTGATATATATCACACACCAATACTCTCAGGCAAACAACACAGTCACCCATGATACACTTTTTTAGTGTCGCCTCTAAAATCTTAACACCTCCTCATCAGCTAGCGATAACTGGGCATAAAAAAGGCAAACGAGGTAGGACGCAGAGCCTTGCTCCCAAGTCACTACAGCCCGATTCACAACACTAACTATACCCTCGCATTTCGAAATAATCGCTCGACATTATTATGCTTCGATTACCAATCGAACTGGTCATTAACCCGTAATTCCAATCTAAGGCCTACCGCCTAACTTGATATACGATATCACTTAACGTGTCTCGCTCGCAAGCGCAGACAGCGCAATCATACGAGCACACAATAAGTCTCATTTAAATCCTCGCACATTTTACTCTCCAATCATGGAGTAATCCCAAATCTCCAAACCATTTGAATTTTAGGGATGGGTCAAATTCACACCTCTCCGTGTACACTAATCTCAACGGTCAAGATACGTGGCCTGGGCCATTCGTTACCATCAAGCTGGAACTAACCGTCCGTGACCAAATCTCTGCCACCAATAGGTATCCGGCCGCGTCGCACACGCATAAACTCTTAACTTCGAATAGCCTCATCTCCAAGTCCACACATGGTCCAGCACAGATCGTCCTCAAGCTAGTATCCTCCAACGTCTTCACACACAACATGTTCTATCGAGCAAATCCACATTAATATCGTCTCCTAAGTACTTAAGTGTGTCAGCTACAGCGCCGCGAGTGATGCATGCACGCTTCAACCTAAGCATACGCTCACGTGCTACTGCCAAAACTCTCTTTGGCTGAGCGGCCACAAATCCACACTCTAACGGACAACTAAAGCTCAAGATGTCCATACACTATCTCATCTCTCAATTAGATATCACACCACTAGGCAACTTCTGCTATATGCCTTCATATAATTACACAAATTCACCAGTCACTATTTGATTACAACTCAACTAACATCGCCAAAAACCAGGTGATCATCTTAAACCGTTCTAACCACAATGACTCTATTAACCAAATTACAAGCCAGTCTTCTTGGAATATCATCCATATTTCTGCACTCTAGACGTCTCTAATTTCAATTAATTCTCATTACAAATTTCCGATATGCTTTATAAACATATTTACCATATTCATTCTTTTATCCGCAAGCCTCCAACAGTGCTCACATATTTACTATTTAGGTCACCATTCCCATCGCTTTATCTCAAGCCCCAGTATAGTTGGGTTTACTAAATTACGCTCACTACGCATTATCAACGCGTCTATGTCTAACCAATAAACGAACAATTTTTTCCTCATCCTTGCTGCTAGTTTAAATCCTAAGGCTCTACCTACAGAGCTCTTGTAAAATAACTCATTTTCGGTAGTTACACAATCTTCCCATTATAAAGCAATCTGAATCCTACTGGAAGTCATATTTACCTTACCATTGTCACGTATCGATAATACAGCGCGGCCTTACACAACCGCGGTGAGATTACCACAACCACCTCTTGAAAGAAAAGTTTAAGTCGATCAGAGCCTTTTTCGAATTCGTAGATGAAAGACTGTAACTCTCTATCCGGTGCGCTTTAACACTCGAATTGGAGCACCCCGACCAACAATCAATCGTTCATGCCCATTCTTACTAATCCATTCGGCTCCTTCGCGCGAATATCACCTTAGACCTCAGCCATAAGATTCAGTTTCAATACTATCAGAAGTTCATAATTAGGCACATGCGTATATTATTTGACACATCCTCTATCGAAGTCTTCCACACTCGTAACGGCCTTGCTCCAATTGACAACGTATTGCTCAACACTCTTCAGCGTGCAGAAAATCTCTTCTACAGTACTTCTTTCACTGACAGTTCACGTGCTGCTATAGTTCTCTCAACTTATCTAAAAGGTCACCTGTCGTTTATTCCAACAACAAACTCTCTGACTCCTGTCCTAATACACAAATCCTACAGGAAAAATTTTTCTGTAAGCCAAACACAGATTCTTGACCGCCGGCCGAACATTCCTTATTATCCCAATAACAATGGACTAAACTTTCCTGAAGGCCACAAGATTATCTCAAACTTATGTCACAGCCTTCTAGAGTTCGCAATGACATATCAGATCCACTCAAATACACTTAATGCTACGTCTGACATTGGAACTATGACTATAACAACACCAACGCGCCACCGTACAGTTGTGACTAAACTGATCCGAAAGCATTTCAATTTTCCTTCAACGCCCGCGGTCAAGTTCAATGGATTCCACTCTATGCCCGAATCTAATATCGATTCTATTTTAGAGATACAACTAACACTAAACCACTAAACGCGTAAACAACCGTACAATTCTTCCGACCTTGCAAGATCAAACACGACACAAGCTATCGTCACCAATCAAATCGGCGAAAGTCCTGCAATTGAAGCCTATTCTCATCCTCGGTTTTATGTGTGTCAACCCAACAAACACTCTGCTGCTGATAATACATTTCATACCTTGGATCCACCAAAACTAAAGATCCTTTTTAGAGGTATATAAATCAAAACCACAAATCGTTTAACTCTTTCGCACATTACCAAAATATTTCTCAGTCACTTTGCCACGCCACCGAACTAGATCCTTATGGTTTTCCATTCCTGAAGGTCCCTAGGTCCATCTTAGACTTATCACTATCACTTACTCTGATACCAAATTTATCTGGTCAAACGTCCGCTATTTCCCGCAATTTTGTCGAGTCCGGCCCGTTCAACAAGACGCCTGGAAGCGGAAGAACCTCCCTCTGTCGCCAAGTCAACACCCACAAGAGTTACATGTAAATCTGTAAGAAATAAACAGTTCCCAGGATTAACATTTCTAGTATACACGCTTAGAGAGGAAAGCAAACCACTAAACAATTGATAGTAAGCTAGCTACTGCGAAAATTCACTGGTAATTGAAAATAACTTTTAAACTTGGAACTGAATAAACTGAGAGAGCATTTATTATTACGAGTGCTTTAATAGTACATTCATTCACAAGTCTCTGTACAATTCAAAATAGATATATCATGATCCCAAAATGGTACAACAACTAACTCTGGGTGTAACAATCTGACTAAACTGCTCGGGCTCTTGCCACGAATCCTCGCCCTACTAACGCTCTTACTAGAACCGTATGTTAGTGGTTGTGAGAACTACAGAATAAGTTCCCGGCTTCGTGGCGCCGACACTAGGCCGACTTCACCCACTAGTTCATTCAAGGACATAATGTTAGGTCAAGAAAAGTAAACAATTGTAACCTCGCTAGCTAACAATGGTAAACTACTCCACTATGCCTTGCATAAGCTGAAAGAAATTGCAGTAATGTAAACTGTTAAATACTGCATGCATTCTTTTAGCTAGAATTACCCTTGTGGTTTTGGTGTCAATTGCATGTAGTTTAACCTCTGTTAACAAAACTCCACTGACGCTATCACCAAATACATCGGAGCCCCCACTCGTGCACCCTGACGCGGACCGTCAAGCTGTGGAACCACCTCCCTGGTCCAGTAAATATGACTACTCCGGAACTGCATTCGTCACGGAGACGACCGTCACTTGAACCAAAACGAATGTGATAATGATCTGTCCTCTTTAGAGGATCAACAATATACATGTCACAACTTTAATTCTAACTAGCTCTTTTATTGCTAGTTTCACAATTCCACTTCTCTCGATGCAACGGCACTCTAAATAATTAGATATGGTCACCAAAGTTTATTCTATTGTTATAGTCACAATGCATATTCAATAGTTTTCTATGTTCGACAATTCTAATTTTCATATATTCTCATGTTAATAACATTTTCATAATCAATATATTTACATAATATCAAATACCCTATACATCATGATTACAATTAAATATCGACTCAAGTGAATTATCATAGACATATAAAGGTGATTCAAAGATTTCGATAGCACCACCCAATCTGTCGGGATATCCGAAGACAGAACCTAACGCACGAAACGCGTATAAACAGTTCACACCTGATGCGACTCGATGCATAGTAAGCTAGAACAAGTCGTTTCTTAAATACCGCGTCGTAGTACGTCGGAACGTGCATATCCTCGAAAACTTACCGATCATTTGCTTACCCTTCCTTCCTAAAGGAATAAAAAGTAAACTGATTCACATTCATATTTTACAAAACTTTGCTTTAACTCCAACTAGTATTAATATATCACTATTACATACTATAGTTAGTTTAATACATTTCATATTATGTATAGACCGTTAATATTCCTCCCAAATCCATTTCTGCTAACAGGCCATTAATTCTTACTGCTAATGTCAAGAATTTTAAACTACTTATTCAGTCTGACCAGTTGTTGACATTATATCCATAATCATTGCCATATGTAATATACATACATGCTATTAATAATGTGGAGCTAATTTATTAGAGTTTAATTAGGAATTTTAGCAACTGCAGTTTTGCCTTTCCAATTAGCCTCAAAATTTAAAGCTAATTTAAATCCCAAATTTTCTCTTTACTGATCATTTCCTAGTAAAGTACATAGTATAGAGTGTAATCTTAGTTTTATAAGGTTTCATAACTAGAAACGATCCTCAATGCAGGTTGAGTTTTCATTAACTTCAATACCCTAGAACTCTTAATTAACATCTCTATTACAATTAACTGATTCATAATACAATCGATACAATCATATTTACTGCTAGTTCGGCTGCCCAATTAGTTCGTATGCTGCTAGCTCGCACAGCAGAGAACTTTCTAATGCTTGAATTTCTGCACTTTACTACTCCTCTTCGAGCCTATACCCAATTCCAATTAACTTAATTCATAGTACTTATTATACGCTCTTTAGAGTAACCCTATCACTGTCAACTCAGAAGAAGAACTATTCACATCCTCAATTTTGAAGCTTCACTAGTTTCTTTTCAACTCCAATAGCAAGTAATCTAGCTTGAAAATTCCTGCGCAAATCAAAATTTCAGCACCTCGCTTCTCTAGGTTGCTCTTTAACTTCTAGAGTTTCGTTTTAGCTGGCCTCCCTGAATCAACAGCTCAATAGGCCCAGAATCTCTCAGCTGTAATCCTTCGATTTGGCAGTCCCAAACACATCCAATTTTCAAGTCTCATATTTCACAGTAATTGAATCCTTATGGGATTAATTCTGAGCAATTAATTGATCATAATCACTAAGTATTAACTTATAGCTTACCATTGCTGTCTTCTTTCTCTGAGATTACTCTCAGCTTTTTGGCTACCTTCCCTACTACTTCCAACTAATTTTTCCCTCACGGCAACCAATAGCATCAGTTTCCGTTGCGGCACTCTACAATCTGGAAGCAATCCCAAGCTGCTAACTTATGCACAAATAAGTCCATATAAACATCATTTTCTAAGGTAAGTAATTCAGCCATAGCCAATCCCTTTATCAATCCTTAATACAGCAGAGAACATCATTAAACCAGGAGAATTGAAAATCAAATTCATCG
>NC_033622.1:9395828-9413719 GCF_001540865.1 Ananas comosus
TGCCCCTGATGACACTTTAGGACAATTTGATGGTCGACATGGTTTTCCAAAATCCCTCAATTGGCCCTATCCACTAAATTCACACAAGTCCTGAGCTCAATGGGCCGCTTTGATGACATTAGCTTTTTCTCCAATTACACATGATATCAAGTTCGATGCCCTAATATGAAGCCAATGTCATCTTTCATGGTCTCAATAAAACTTATGGTTTAAACGCCATGATATCATAGCTCATTTACCTCTCTAGAATCCATGAAATCAAACCCCATATTAGAATGCTAAATGCAAACCCAAGATCTCCCAAACAACTCTCTTACCTACCATTAGGAGTCCAAAGATACTCATACGTATAACATATGGCATTTTTAAGCATTCTAAAAATCGATTAATAAATACATTTAATATGAGAAAATGCATGAATAAATTTAGTAACCAAGACTTTCACCAAATATGAGATTTTATCTATATACAAAGGCTAGTGTCAACCCACCGACGACAACGAGAGCTTTCGTTTGCTTCCGGATTGGATGCGTAATCCCATAGCTTCCTAGCACCTAGGAACATTCAAAATTAGTGTGCATCAATCGATTACGAGATGCAATAAGCGTCCCTCTTTACATGAAGCAAAAAGGGGTCAAACTCACCTCAAGAGTAGAAATCTCTTCTTGGCTCAAAAGGGAGCTTAGAACCACTTCCAATCTAACCTAGAGCGAAGGTTCTAATCCAACCAATTGAGCTTCAAAAGCCCCTAAAACGAAAATGGCCCAAAGTAAACCCTAAAATCACAAATCATAGGGTTTCATCTCAATGAAACTTCAAAAAACCACAATTAGGAGGAAAGGCATTTTGGGCATTACCTCCTTAGAAAGCCTCAAACTCAGCTCAAAGTTCTCAAAACTTCAAGTATCTTCCTCAATCAACTCCAAACCCAAGCTCAAGCCTTCAAAAATGGTGGGGAATGGGCTCCAGAGAACAAGAAGAGGGAGAAAAACCATCAAAAATTTCAAGCTAAATGGGATCAAATCAAAGGTTGAAGGGGGAGGGTGCCCGTACCTTTTCCTGGCAGTGGAGAGCTCAAGAAAGGGCCTAGGAGACGTGGTGCCTATATACAGAAGACCCAAAACCGGCAAAAACAAAACCCCTGCCAGTTCGAAACTGGTTGCAAAATCTGCCTCCTTGTACCGGTACACGGATCTTTACCGGACAAGAGCTACGCAAAATGCAAAACCGAGGCTCGGTGTGCGCTGCTGCCCGGGCATGTACCGTACAAGCGCCAGATGGCTGTACCGGGGTACAACCATCAGCATTGTACCGGCTACAAGCCATCCTTGTACCGGTACACAGACTGCGAATGCAAACCGAGTTGCTCGCGGTTTGCGCAGTTGTCTCTGGTACCTACAGGGTCCGTACATGGATGTACCCGGTACAGCCGCGCCAGACAGCCAATCGAGAGTGACCAAAATCCAAGATTTTTGGGTTTTGCGATGCAAGGCTCGCTACCCACCTCCACGTGGACACGTTGCCACAGGTCGAGAACGACAGTCATACGATCCCTACCAGGAATCTGGACAAGCTCAGTTTACGTACGCAATCATCGAACCTCGCAATTTGCCAAAGGTCCAAGTGTGTTACATTTATCTTAGCAAATCCTTCCACAAACCGTCACTATAGTAGCCGGCAAGGCCCAAAAAGCTCCTGACCTCGGTCACATTCGTTGGCGAGGCCAATTCTTTATTGCCTCAACCTTACCCGAATCAACTGAAACTCCGTCAGCCGAGATCACATGCCCAAGAAGAACGCAACTTTTGAAGCAAAAGTCGCATTTCTTCAACTTGGCATATAACTTCTCCTCCCGAAGTAGCTGCAGCACAATTCTCAAGTGCTCCACATGCTCCTCATCACTCCGAGAGTAGACTAAGATGTCGTCTATGAAGACCACGACAAATCGGTCCAAGTAAGACTTGAAGACACGGTTCATTAAGTCCATAAAGCCGCTGGGGCATTCGTGAGTCAAATGGCATAACCGTGAATTCATAATGCCATATCGCGTCCGAAACGCAGTCTTATGCACATCCTCTGGCTTGATCTCTTAATTGATGATAGCCCGATTGGAGATCAATCTTCGAATACACCCGCGACCCTTGCAACTGATCAAACAAGTCGTCGATACGGGGCAACGGGTACTTGTTCTTGATTGTGGCCTTGTTCAACTCGCGATAATCCACGCAGAGTCGAAGCGATCCGTCCTTCTTCTTTCACAAACAACACGCGGGCTCCCCACGGTGATACACTTCGGCTTAACAAGCCCTTGTCCAGAAGGTCTTGTAATTGTGCCTTCAATTCCTTCAACTCCGCTGGTGCCATACGGTATGGAGCTTTAGAATCGGCGCCGATCCGGAATTAAGTCTATCACAAACTCAATCTCCCGGTCCGTGGCAATCCCGGTAATTCTGCGGGAAATACATCGCGGAAACTCACATACGGGACCGGAATGTCCCCAAGAGCTGGGAGCTCCTTCTGAGTCTCCACCACCGACGCCAAATAGGCTATACATCCACCTTTGATCAACCTCTTCACTCTAGACGTCGACACCGTCATAGCAAAGAGCGAGCTCTTGCATGCACGATAAGTAACTTCTTTTTGACCAGGCTCACGAAAAGTGATCACCTTGCCTTTACAATCTATGGTGGCATAATACTTTGAGAGCCAATTGATTCCAAGGACTATGTCAAAGCCCTTCATCCGGTTCAACACAAGCAAATTCACTGGCATGATCCAATCGTCAATTTGCACCGGACAAGCTCTACATTCATCCTTGATACTAAATGTGTGCTCAAGTGCATCCACCCACCAATAGTCAGCACACAATGAAATTTCAATGTCATGAGCTTTAGCGAAAGACTTGCTAATAAATGAGTTTGATGCACCAGTGTCAAACAATGCTCTAGCTCTAGTACCATGAACTAAGATAATACCTGCCACGACATCGTCGGCTACGGCAGGCTCCTCCACTTGAGCAGCATAAGCTCGTCCACTTGGCATTGGACGAGATCCCTCGGCCTGACGAGGCACCATGGCGCGGCCAGTAGACATCGTGGGCGGGTGTCCCACAAATTGTCGCGGAGCAGGCGGAGCCGAAGCAGAAGTCAGGGCCGGTGACGCACGCATCGGGCACTCACGAAACTTATGACCAGCCTGCCCACATTGGTAACATTTCCCACGTTGATCGCATTCGTGGGGTTGATGGTTTCCACCACAAATGGGACAGCGAGGAGGTCGACGATCCTTCCACGGCTTCCGCGGATACTTCGGGGGCTTCTTGTACTTTGATGATCCACCGGGACTGCTAGCTGCCCGTTTCTTATCTGCACCCTTATCATTCAGCTCACGCTCCGCACGCATCTTTGTAATTCCTTGCTCTACCCAAAGGGCTCTATCAAACACCTCCGTAAAGGTCTTCAACCTTAAGGGTTGCATCGCCGCATAGACCTCCCGCCGAAGTCCACGCTCGAAGCATCCTGCCTTGTCTTCGTCATTCCGAACCACATTCGGAACGCAATTCACAATGTGAGAGAACTCCCTCTCGTATTCTCGAATAGTGCGATTCCCCTGTTTGAGGTTTCGGAATTGCTCCTCCATTTTCTTCTTATCACTGTCTGGAAAGTGAACGCCATAAAGCAACCCTCGGAACTCCTCCCACATCATCGGGGGTAATGTAGGGGAGCGATTCTGACGAGTCGCCTTCCACCAAACACGGGCGGACTTCTCAAGGCAATGCACAGCTAGGTGCACCTTATCTTGCTCAAGGGTGTAGAGATCCTCGAACAATTTCTCCATTGTATCCACCCATGACTCCATCTCCCACGGGTCACCCGACTCCCCGTTGAAAATAGGCGGATTAAACTTCTTGAAGGCGGTGAGGCAAGCGAGAGCTCGGTCCCTCTCGGCCTCCAACGCCGGATTAATAGGAGTCGAAGTACTTGACATCGCCGGGCAAGTACCCGCCGCAACGCCCGGTGGCGCAGTGTACGCCATCGGTGGTGGTGCTGCCGCACCCGCCCCCTCAACTCCAGCAGGGGCGCGCACAGGTGAGATGGGCGGCTGCTGAGTGACAGGTGTCGTCGCCGCCTGTCGGGACACCAACTCCCGAAGTAGCGCCATCTGTTCTTCTTGTCGCTGGGAGGCCTCAGCCAACTGCTGAGAAGCTTCAGCTTGCCTCCGTACCACTCCAACAAGAGCGGCAACTTGATCCCGCAAATCTTGTATCTCATCGGATACCGACGACTCAGGCACATCAAGAGGCGGTGCCGAATCAGGAGTGGGTACCATTGGGGGTGGCCTTCCACGTCTCATTATGTCCTGAAAGAAACAACACCCCCGGTTAAACTCCACAAATTCATAACTAACATTAGTTAGTAACACCAACGGGACAATCCAATTAGGCGAAAGTTAGGCAAGGGTGCTCATTCTCTTCTCTCGGCATCATGTTGTCGGCCGCCAACATGACCACCTCAAGTTAAGGATAAATCACACCCTGAATCCATCTCTAAGATCCATTAGAGACATACATCACTACTTGACCCAATCACTACACTTCCGCCACTAACAAAGAGTCATCGTCACTCACGTCCCTATGTCCCTAAGGCCATAAGTCCTAAGGTTTCCTAGGTCCTCCTAGACCGTTCTCCGCTCTGATACCACCTCAATCTGTCACGACCCGACACCGCCAATTTGGACAGTTCGGGCCCAAACAGACCCGCCGAACGGACAGAGTTTCCCCTGCTCGCCCGAAGCGTAACAAAGTCTATGCATACATATCCAACAAGAGATGTTAGCATTCAACATTGAGAGAGGCAATCACAGAAACGAGAGAATTTAAACTATCTATTTCATTACTTGTTCACACACAAGAACCATTACATATTTCACTTGACTTCTCATACATACAACCAAAATGCCATCCCTCAAATACATTACATTTCTTCACAAAAGGGTTTTACATATCATTCTTTTCTTTTTTATTCTCGAGGGTAGGGAGCTAACGCCGGTGATCCACTCTATCTACTGCGCGACGCCCTTGCCGCGATCCTCGACACACGCGCTCGAACTAGGCTCTGCAAAACAGGGTGTGAGAACTATTATCCATAGTTCCCAGTGGGTTCGGCCGCCGACCCCGCCGATTTTCCCACTAGGTCCAAGAAAGGCATAGAAACAATAAAGAGGTCAACATGTCAAAGGAATAATAGATATAACAATAAGCCTACCTTGCTCATCCACATCTATATCATGCTCGAATGTGTAGCTATGCCTTTACAAATTATGTCAACAAGTACATGTTTAAGTTCTCTCATGTATGCAACTATATACGAAATGTCATGATCATGCCTGTGTCAAATCCAAACGATTCGCCCGAAGGTCGAATCACTCGCTACACATACTGTCACGTGACCGTGACCGTCTGCCGAGGGCGCACCGTAGTGACTCTCTCCCCCGTTCCAATCTCAATGTGATTCAACTCCGGAGCTCACTGCTTGGGAGGCGCGACCATCCACAAGCTATAACAGACAATGCGAGTATGATCAAGTCCTCTCATTCGAGGGCCACGTGAGTACCATATCCCTATCCTCACAAGACATGCTTTGCTCAGGTCGGCCACATATGCATTAGTTTCCAATTCTCACAATGTCATTGGTTTACATACTAGTTCCTCATGAATCTAGTCTATTCTTACATCATATTCACATGCATATGTCCACTAGCAATTCATACAACATGTACAATATTTATATTGGCATCATATAAAAGTTCTCATGCAACATACATGTCCACATCTATCTCAACATCATGCAAATAGATATTCCTACAAGTATCATGCAATCATGGATCATTATCCCTCACACTAAGCATGAAATTACCACAACTCATAGGATTCGCACTATTCTATGCATGATGATATATGATCAATAATAGTAGAACTCAGACATAGAATGAAACTCGGCTATTTCGGATAGCACCCCCCACCTCGTGATGTCAACACGAAGCGAGTAGCCTAGCAGCACGATTTATGGCCGATGATTTCTTCCAACTGTGACAATTGAAGCAAATAGAATTTTCTTCACTTTGACCACCATCGGCTCAACGGAATCTCAATCCGAATGATCCTCCGCATCGGTTTTACCTTCAATTGCGGAAACATATGATCAATTGAGATTAAAACCTCTCATGATCAAGAGCTCTCTTTCAAAATCCTAGAGGTCACTATTGCAATAATATACTATATAAATTCATGATTCAAGCAAATAGCAACCTAACATTAACTAGGATTTCCATCTAGCTAGATTCTAAGAGATTTAAACCCATCTCTAGCTATATGCCATTAGAGCCCATGAAGCTTACCTTAAACAAGCTTTCTTCTCTAATCCAAGTGATGAAGAAGATGAAGGAAGTAGCTCAATTCCAAGCCTTCTTCTCCACTAAGCTTGCTTCACCACCAAGCAACTCCAATTAGTATTCTCTAATCCTCTCTTTAGCAAATCCTCTTTTTAGCAAATCCTCTTTTTGATAAAGAGAAAGAGGGAGAGAGAAAGAGAGACCACAAAGACAAAGAGAGAAAGAGAGAGAAAACCCACTCTCTCTCTCTCCTACGGTTTGGGAAAAAGGGGGCAAGGATTCACTCACACTCATAGGAAACTTGCCCTCCAAGTAAACCCTTGATTTGCACAATTACACTTTAGTCCCTCTCATAACATAGGGAGACTTGCCCTCCAAGTAATCTCTTATACATAGGAAACTTGCCCTCCAAGTAAAACTCTTTTACTTGCACCATTCCACCTTAGCCCCTCTCATTTGCACAATTACACCTTAGCCCCTCTCATTTGCACAATTTTATATACTTTTATTTACTCTTATTTCTATATTAAAAAAATTCGGTACACTACATGTTTGAACTAGTGACGCCAATAAAAGTTGTATTTATGTTTTATTTTGGGACTATGGAAATAAATTAAACACCCTAGCTAGAATTAATAGAACTCTTAAGCAGTAAATATCCCTTGTATTCATTGTGCAACTAATTTGATATAATTGGAGCACACCACATTAATTGTAGTAGTTTGGTCTAATTCAATTAAACTTTGCATAATCTAGTTGATATAGTGTCACGACCCGACTCCCAGGGAGTCACCCATCAAAGAACCCATGGTTCTATTAACTAGGTACAATTGACCCAATAACTTATTGGAGTTATTGGGCCGAAATCATCAGCCCCAAATACTTAAAACTCTGTTATTAAGTTCGGCCTTTCCAACCTTATGTACGCCCATTTCTAGTCATTCATATCCAATGTGGAACTATTTTTAATTAAGCCTTAGATGCCACAAACTCCCCCCTCTTTTATGCCCTGACAACCTTATCGATCTCAATCATACACACTACCCAGAATCACCAGGCGTTCTGGGACGTATCCACGTAGCCTTGTCGCTGGTGAGTTGGTTTTGATACCATAATTGTCACAATCTGATTCCTACGGGATCAGCAATCACAAAGCTTATGGCTTGGTTAACCGAGTACGTATTCTACATCCAATAACTCGTTGGGCCAAATCTATCAGCCCAAAATGCTTATTATATAAGCTATATTATTAAGTCTAATGTATCTAACCTTATACAGTCCACACATAACCATTCCTATCTGATATGAACTATACTCAAGCCTTGAAATGCCACATACTGAAACACCATAAACCTTCAATATAGAATTCAATACACTTATGCTTGAAATTAAGTGAGAGAGATAAATCTTGATTGCACAAGTACTGCACTTGCTTTAATAGAAGAGTTAATTAGCTTAAAACGTTACATTAGTAAGTGCATAGGTTTCAGCTCAACTAGTTATTGTGTAACTTTAGGCTTAAATATTATGCAGTTATATTATCAAGTTCGTCTAAATGTTTCTCGTACAAGCAAGTTGGGCTGAACTTTAAATTAATTTACTGTTTTTGGTAATAAAAAAACATATATGTGAACTACATTCGTGGGGGTGTCCTAGCTAGCTAGCTAGCGTATGCCAGCTAAAGTAAGCAACATGGGAACAATATATGCAAGCGCTTCTCATCATCATCATCATCATCATCATCATATATATATATATATATATATATATATATATATTCATATATATATATATATATATATATATATATATATATATATATATATATATATATATATATATATATATATATATAGGATTAAATCTATTGAGAATTAGCTCATAAGAACATGCCAACCCTTAATAAATGTTGTGTCCACAAAAGGGCCAACATACATGTTCCATTACAAGACAAGCTTCGTTGTCTTTCAACCTGGTAGTATGAAGAGCTCAATGTGCAGCGGTACGAAGAGAATAATGTGTGCTGTCCGTGTAATTTATTGTAATGATAACATTTTACTACTCGATATATGTATATACAACTCCTTTGTTTATTTACAACAGTTCAAATAATTGATTGGATATACATGCATGACTTTTCTTATATGCTTCTCACTTTCTCTTCTATCTTCATGGCCCCATATGTCTAGTAAAGCTAATTGGCCATTCATTCATGGAATCATGGCCCCCTTTGTCTAGTAAAGTTTTATTTAGATGTAAACAACTGTTGCAATATGTAAACATATATATATAGAGAGAGAGAGAGAGTCCGGCTACTATATTCTTATGAGTACGATCGCATTCGTACTCATCAGTTGTTTTCGATGATAGAGTTTCTAAATTGACGATCCATACTGTTAAATATTATCTAGAGAATTTAAAACTTATAGAAATCAAATTTTATAATTTTTCGATATCATTTACCTTACGATCAAAAGCTCACAAAATTGACAATTTTTAACGGCCGATATGAGATATTTGCTAGTTTAACGGTGAAAAAAAATCGGAATATATAGGTTGAATTTTTTATAGAAAATTCTATTCACTACCTAAATAAAGATCAATAACTCCGATCTTAAATTGAAGGATCCGATCATCCATTTTTATTATGTCGTTCGATTTTAACCGTCATTTTATACCCGCTTGATAGACTTTATAATGATTTTGAAAAATTACGAAATTTATTTTCTAGAAGTTTCAAATACTCTAAATTATGTTTAACGGTGTGGATCGTCGATTCTATAGAAAGTGCGCAATTCACGTATCCTCGGCCATCACTATGCACATGAGCTGTCTCGCGTAGCACACCAACTATCATATGGCTCTCATGCTACCATTGGGTTGGGCTCTTAAACATTGCTAAACCACAGAATTAATGAGGACCAACCTCACACATGCTTAAGAGTTCACTCTTAAAGCGGGATAACACTAACCCAAACGTGAACGCTCGCTCTCTGCAGCGCTCTTAGCTCCATCCGGATGCATCCCAACTACTAGATACCTAGTGGACACCTCGGCTCCTTTGACTGCATTCGCCAAACCGGCTATTGAGACAGCTACTCAAGCTGTACCTCAGTGCTTGCTCATCAAGCACACTTAAGTAACACTCTTGCTAACTACAGCCGGCACGGAATACTCTCTCTTCTGTTTCACCAGAAGTCCTCTGTGAACCTACACTTACCGGGGCACCAAACCCCTGACTACGAGGAAATTCCTAACTTAACCTCTACACCATCTCACACGATAGAGCACTATCTCGTTTCTAAGCTAACTCTAGCCTCGTGAGCGCTAATCAGCTACGTAATACTCTAACGAAAACTCGTTACGACCACTAGTTCAGCCTCACTTTAAAAGGCTAACTCGTTTCTTACCAAGAAACGTATTATCATTACGTGAATATCTCAGTATGCACCGTTTACACCCATTCAAACCAGAGTGTAAGGGGCATTACCCGGAACTTCAACCAAGTTTTTCCCGTTTTTCGGAATGGTTTTATCTTTTACGCAATCGTGGGAGTTAGCGAGCTCTTCGACTTAGCTCCATATCTAACTTAAAGCGCCTGTTTTAAGAAAATTCCCCACGTCTTACATTGTATGGCTTTATATCCACCTTATATAACCTGAAATCGGTTTAACCGGTTTCACGGGCTTTCTTTATCAACGTGTTCAAGACAATTGTAAGGTTGGTACAACCTTCCCAATTTTTCCTCAAGATTTTCTTAATCTTTCCAAAATCACTATTACCCTCGATTTATCTCAGTTTTTCTACGCTTTTTATCTTTAGATCTCGAACACATGGCCATGGTACACTACCGACATGGCCATGTTGGTAGCGATTGGTTCCCTCTTTCGAGAGCCCAAACTCGACCTTTTTCCGACACATGGCCACTGTCCTAAAGCACATGACCATGTCACGTGGCATCTGGTGGCTTTTTCCGACAACATGGCCACTGTCCTTGGGCACATGGCCATGCCACGTGGCACCTGGTGTCCGCGTCGGACGATGTCTTAATCTCTCAACCTCCCGGATTGACGTTAACATCGTCGGGTTTATGCTGGGTTTGGGAGAGTAGAGAAGTGTCGTCGTTCCTCTAGTGAGAGAGAGAGTAAAAGAGAGGGAGAGAGAGAGATCTTTGAGAGAGAGTTCCACCCTATCTCCACCTAACCTCCTCTTGAACACCCAAAACCTCGAACCCTTCCTAGTTCTTCGAGAGGATGTTCAACCTGAACCTACTAGAACACTGGTTCCACTCCAAAATACACTTCATTTCGGATCCCGAACCAAAACACGAGATTCCTCGATTCAAAACTTCGAAGATGTTCACATCTTTGTAAGATTACCGGTATCTTGTGTACTTTTGGTTCCAAAAAGTACCACGAGAGTACCACCTAACGATCCCAGGCACAAACTACGGGATCCTTACCAAGATTACCGATTACCTACCATAATCTTTCGAAGGATCAACTAAGATTCGATCATAAACGAATCCCTGTTCTATCCTCTTTTAGGTTATACTGTAACAATCCCGTGGTTTAAACCCCGAAAACGGAGGCCCACAAAAGCTCCATTTAACTGGAGAACCTTTGAATTAACCCCCATAAAGGCGGCGCAACCACGCGAGCCAAACCACTTTGCTTTTCAGATGCGCTTCAATAACTGCTTTGCCAATCAAAACCATGTCTATCGGCGTCGCGCGCCTTATCTGCAGACTTTTAGTACTCTAGCCTAGGCCTCATAGCACCTCAGCTCCTTATTTGAGGTCTTAAAAGTTTAGCGCCTAACCACCGGCAAGCCCACCAGCGAGCTCTCGAGCCCGGCTTGGCCCAGTGCCCACGGCGTCCTCCGGCTAACATTCACTGCTATTCGTTAGCCTCGCATAAAGCTCCACCCAACACAAATGGCTTCGCTGATCCAGCGGACATACAGATTCTATGTATTAATAGTAACTACGTGCATCATCATCGATCACAATCTTATGTACTTATGTATTTTACTTACAATACAATTCGATGGTATAAAACATATACCTATGTTACATTCTTACGATTCATGTACGAATCTTACTATAATCGATTTCTGTACTCTATTTCCCAATAACGTACAATTGTATTTCATCTTTCGTACGATCACTATTACGGATTACCGTTCAACTCTTACTATTCATTTCTTGAACACATATACCTGTATTTACGTGGATATCTAGCTCACCGTAACTTGGATCACAGTTCTTGTATCCAACTTGTTTACACCGTACTTGGAATACAATCATTTGTATCAAACCTGTTCTCTTTATTACTTGGATCACAACTACTTGTATCCAATTTATCCCTACCGTAATTTGGATTACAATCTCTTGTATCCAACACTCTATTTCTATTGCTTGGATCTTAGTGTACTTGGATCCACCCGTTTCCATTACTTGGATTTCAATTATTTAGATCCGATACTCATACCTCCGTTGCTTGGATTTTATAATTGAATCGAAGTCATTTCCGAACCTGGATCTATCCAGTTAAAATATCCCTATTCTGGTTGGGAATACACTACACTTTACCTAAGGCCTTAGGGTTTCGATTTACCTATGTGGCTCTCCCCACACCCCACACACGCTGCTAAAGCGGCGGGTACCCGATATCTTGGTAACAGCACCGCACACGCTGCTAAAGCGGCGGCCTACCAATCGGCCAATCACCTAGTATGGCGAACAACTGACTTAGTAGCTGTACCGCACACGCTGCTAAAGCGGCGGCCCACCGATTCAGTACTGGATCCGACAACAACCCACTCCACGCTACGCAAGCGGCGGTCTGCCGATCCTGTCCTCATGCCATCCGACACCAATCGACTCCTCGTACACTCTCAAGGAAGTGGATCTCGATCTGTCACGCGCCTGATAGGTGCTAACTAACTGAAATCTGGCTCAGCTCACCGTATCAACCGATTCCATTTCATTGGAATCCTTTCTTGCCGTTTACGATTTCATATAGTTGTTAGTTCTTACAGTTTCTTATTTCTTAGCGGTTACTCATATTACATTTGTCCCTTTACTACATTTCTTATCGATTACTTACGCGTATCGATTTATTCATTTCTTGCCGATGTACATTTCTTACTGATTATTATACATCATCTTAGTTCATTTGATGAACGTACTCAATGTCCAAAACGTATAGCGTAAAACACTCCGTACAATAGACAATCAACATATTATTGTACCACTATATATATATACATATATATACACATATATATACACATACATACACATACATACACATATATATACATATATATATACATATGTATATATATGTGTATGTATGTGTATATGTATGTGTATGTATGTGTATATATATGTGTATATATGTGTATATATATGTATATATATATGTATATATATATACATATATATATACAAAAACCTGATTGTACTAACGTCACGGAGGAACCTGGATAACCAGCTCGAAAAGGGAACCCACCGGCATGGGTGACCCTTAGTAACTCAACCAAGAGTGGAGTGCAACAAAACCCCACAATGTCCATGTCTGCACTCGCCGCGCCGCCGCGCTCCGTTCCCGCATCTAAGCATCTATCGCGGGATGGGGTCTCTGGCTCCATCGTCAAGGGGTCAGTCGAATCGATCCCCAAGCTTTCCCTACTGTTGTTGGTTGAACATAATTTAACATTTCTTAAACATTAACATAAACCCTCAAATTACATCTTCTTTTTACCTTGACACTACATGTTACATTCACTCTACACTTATGAATATTACCGTTCATCTAAATACAAAAGCTGTGAAGGAATACGTTAGAACTAACAATAGTCAAGGACCAACCTTGTAAACATAACATGTCCAACGCTGCGGAATTTCCCCTTTGAGACAGCAAGCCGCCAGACAGCCGCATGGGCTTGGACTGGTTTATCCGACCCGTACCTCGCACTGTTGAAACTGGTAAAAGTGGGCTATATAGTATGATAAGTTGATTCGTGGGTGAGTTGAGATTAATTCCTTAGTGGTAGTAGGATTAGCGTATCGGGAAGTAGGTTACCGTTTTTTGGATTATCGTTTACCACCTATGATAATTATCATATCATCTGATTAAGAGATATATATATATGTATATATAAAGGTCGAAAAGCTCGGATTAAGCTCGCTCGGGCCATTATGAGTTCGAGTCGAACTTTAATTAAAGCTCGGATTTAAATCCGAGTTCGAGTTGAACTTTAATTAAACTCGGCTCGAGCTCGCTCGGCTGATAGCTCGGCTTGCGCTCAGCTTGTGCTCGGCCGAGCGAGTAAACGGCCGGGATCAATTGCCGCCTGAAATCCAAACCGGTAATTTTCATGAAAAATAAAATCACCGAAAAATAAAAGGATAATTATAAAGCACATAATCACCGTTTAAAATATAAAATGGTGATAACATAAGATCACAATAAAATACGTATAATAAACATCTTCAAAAATTTTATCGACATTTTATATAAATTAGTATCATCGTTATCAAATTAAAACGGTGATTTAGTACAACCAATGTAATCACCGGTATATACATAGTTATTTAAAACTCATATAAACACCGTCATCAATGAAAACCAACGATTTTCACCAGAACTAAATTTACAGTAAATTAAAAAGACATTTCAAATTCTTATTATCATCGTTAAAAAATAAAACGGTAATAATGAATCTCGTATTACTTAAAAACAAAGTTTTTATAGAGTTTATAAAAAATATAAAAAATAAACTTTAATTTAATTTTAAAAATTGAAATTGAAAGTGATTTTTATATTCAACTTTAAATCTTTAATTGAAAAATCGAAATCTAAGATTAAACTCGAATTTATGTTTTATTTTTAAAAATTAAATTTTAAATAAAGATTTATAATTTATAATTTTAAATATATCTAAAATTTAATTTAAAATATCTAATTTTAACCTTAAATTTATCATTAAAGTTCACGTTTAAACTTAGTTTGGTTTTTAATTAAAATAGAAAACTTATCAGGTTAGTCAAAATTTAAAGTTAAAAAAATTTTTAATTATAATGTATCTTTAAGGATTAATTCACTATTATTTTTAGTTTATAATATTTATAATCCCCACTTTCACGTAAATAAGAAATTTTTAGATCTCAGGACACCCGCAACTCCTATTAATTAATTAGAAGAAACGTCGGCGTGGGTTATCAACCATGCTCTAATGATTAATTGGTATATATATATATATATATATATATATATATATATATCAACTCGATCTTATGATAGCCATCGTTTGGCCGAGGCAACGGTGGGTAAACAAAAACTACTACCTCGGAGGTTTAGCTACTAGTTGTGGCAACTTGTACTAGATATGGCGAATTTCATAGATCTTTAGTTTAAAGTACGAAAAAGCTATAATAAGAGACCAGGTAGCCCATACGCGTTTTTACTTGTCGACTTTTACTTATATGAGATTTTTCACTACTATCCTTAAAATATTAATTCTAGCTCTCATATCTAGAACAAAATTTATCAAATTTCTTAAAAGATTGGTTTTAAGTTAACTAAACCTATCAAAATGTGGCAATTTACACTTTTGTGGAGTATAGATGGTAATTTTAATGTTTAAAACTTTGGGCAACTAGTAATCCAGTTACTATAGGTTTTCTAAACTTTAAACCAAAGATTTATGAAGTTCACCATATTTAGTACAAGTTGCCACGACTAGCAGCTAAGCCTCCGAGGTAGTAGCCTTTGTTTACCCACCGTTGCCTCGGGCAAACGATGGCTATCGTAAGGTCGAGTTGAGATATATATATATATCTCAGCGGAAACATGAGTATTCAACAAAAACTACTATCTCGAAGGTTTAGCTGCTAGGTATGGCAATTTGTAATAGATCTCATAAATTTTGAAGATCTTTAATTTAAAATATTAAAAAGATATAGTAATGGAATGCTAGTTTTCGAGTGTTTTAACTATTAAAAATTGCCGGCCATACTTTATAAACGATCAAATTGCCACATTTTCTTAGCCTTATATAACTTAAAAACTAGCTTTTAAGATAAGTGATGGATTTATTTCTAGTTATTGAGGCTAGAACTTAACTTCCTAGGCTAGTAGGTAAAAATCCTACAGCAAGCTAAAACTGGTAAATAAAATATGGGCGAACTACCTGAAATATTACTAAAGCTTTTTAATGCTTTAAATAAAAGATCTTCAAAGTTTATGACATCTAGTACAAATTGCCATACCTAGCAGCTAAGCTTTTGAGGTTGTAGCTTTTGTTGAATACTCATGCTCCCCGAAATATGAGTATTCATCTGGACCGTTAGAGCTGGGTATGGGCGCTCACGGGCGCCCAATGGGCGTTTAAATGCCCATACCCATGGTTGAAAAAGTTGGGTTTTTTAATGCCCATTTTGCCCACCCATGGGTAATTCGACACCCATAAAACCTATTGGGCGCCCATGGGTGCCCATGGGCGTGTGTTTAAAAAATTAATGTTTTATATAAAAAAAATTAATTTTATGTATATATAAATAAATAGGAAGGATTTTTAAGGTTGATATTACAGAATAGCACAGAAAATATAATGCTTAAATTCGAGATTCTGAAATTTATAGAAATAATATACAATACTATAAAATTTATTACTCAATACAGTATAAAAAATTTGAATATCTATACATAAAATGTAAATTTTTTATATTCTCTTTTTTTTCATTTTTTTTTTAACGCCCATTAGACGTATGGGTGGGCGGGTGGGCGCCCACCCATACCCATTACTACAACCGATGGATTTTTAAATACCCATTTAAAATGAGTACGGGTTCATTGGGCGCCCCTGTTACTGGGCGGGCGCCCAATGGGTTGGGCGGGTAAACGGTCCAGACGAGTATTCTCATATCATCGGGATGAGAGAGAGAGAGAGAGAGAGAGAGAGAGAGAGAGAGAGAGAGAGAGAGAGAGATATATATATATATATATATATATATACTCACCCGACCATACGAATACCTTCGTGCCTCGGGAAGCATGAAGGTTCAACAAAAGCTACAAGCCTGAAAGCTTAGCTGCTAGCCGAGGCAATTTCAACTAGATCTCATAAACTTCATGGATCTTTTATTTAAAACTATAGTAAACGGATCACTAGCTTCCCCAAGTTTTAGTTATTAAAATTACCGGCACCACTCGGCCAACGTTCAAATTGCCACATCTTTATAGGTTTAGTGTACTTTAAAACTATCTTTTAAGAAATATGGTATATTTTGTTCTAGTTATTGAAACTAGATTTTAAAATTACAGTATAGTAGTATAAAACATTCTAAAAATAAAAGTCGGCAACTAAAACTCGGTGAAGCTAGTGATCCGTTTACTATAGCTTTTTAGTGTTTTAAATAAAAGATCTATGAAGTTTGTGAGATCTAGTTCAGATTACCTCGGCTAGCAGCTAAGCTTTCAGGCTTGTAGCTTTTGTTTCACCTTCGTGCCTCGGGAGACACGAAGGTATTCGTAGGATCGGCGTGAGATATAGATATATATATATATATATATATATATATATATCTCAAAACGATCTTATGATAGCCATCATTTGTCGAGTCTAATGATAGCTAAATAAAAGCTACTATCTCGAAGGTTTAACTACTAGCTGTGACAATTTATATTAGATTTGATAAATTTGATAGACTTTTAGTTTAAAGTGTGTAAAAGCTATAACAGGAGAACAGGTAGTTCACTTGTCTTTTTACTTACCGATCTTTACTTATAGGAAGTTTTTCACTACTATGTTAAAAATATAAACTCTAGAACTCAGATCTAGAATAAAATTTATCAAATTTCTTAAAAAATTGTTTTTAAATCAACTAAACTTGAGAAGATATGGCAATTTGCTCGTTTGCGTGGTATAGCCGGTAATTTTAATATCTAAAACACTGGGAAACTAGCAAGTCAATCACTACGGTTTTTTAGTACTTTAAACTAAAGATCTATTAAATTTACCAGATCTAGTACAAGTTGCCACGGCTAGCAGCTAAACCTTCAAGATAGTAGTTTTTGTTTAGCCATCATTTGGCTCATCAAATGATGGCTATCATCGGGTCAGTTTGAGATATATATCTTGATCCGACATTATAATAATTATCGTGGTTACTGAATCACGATAATTCAAAAGACGGGAACCTAATTTTATACACGCCAATACTACTACATCCGGAGGATCCCAACTCACCCACCAACCAACTTATCATATTAGCTTACCTATTTTTCTATTTTCTCCATTTAGATTGCCATCTTTTGAACTATCGTGTTTTATAAAGCACAGTAGCTATCATGGGGCCTGAGATATATATATATATATATATATATCTCTCTCTCTCTCTCTCTCTCTCTCTCTCTCTCTCATCCCGACGATATGAGAATACTCATATCTCGGGAAGCATGAGTATTCAACAAAAGCTATAACCCGAAAAA
>NC_033622.1:9413743-9424397 GCF_001540865.1 Ananas comosus
TGTATATATATATATATATATATATATATATATATATATACGTACAAAAAAAAAAAAACTAATTAAACAGCCATTGCTGAGAATAAAGAACTGTAACTTATGATGGACTTAAGTACTAATGTGGACAATTTGATGAATTCGTTCAAATTTTTAGCGTACGTAGTATTGAATGTATGCTTTTCACACACTTGTTTTGTTATTTTAGATTTCACTAAATGAAAGAGCTTGGCTAGCTTATGCTATATATCCAGAGTTCATTAGTCACTCGATATGCAAAAAGTAGACAAATAATTAAGATCAATCTAGTGATCGAATGCCAAACTTTTCTTTTTCTGTAATAATTCTTTCTAATTAGCCCATATCTAAAGGAATAAATAAAATTCTCCTGAAGGATGAGAAAACCTGCTAGGAGGGCTTAATTTGTTTATATTCTTTTGGATATCCATGATATTGAATGATCAAATTAGTGTGGTAAAATAAGCCTTTTTCTGTTAGGATTAGGGTTTACTGTTAAATTCTGATATTTGGTACTAAACTGATGTAACAATTTATCATACTTATTCGAATAAATACAACTGTATATATAGATGGCTACAAAATTAAAGTTATAAATAGAAGACCTCCGTCATGAATGATCTTCTAATTCCCATGACACAAATCGAATCGAGGATTACTAGTGTAGGAACCCGCGCGATGCGGCGGATAAAAATTTTTAGTAAAAATTTTTAAAATAAATAAACAAATATGGAACATAAAAAAGAAAAAGAAGAATATAAGTATATTTGATTGAGAATATTACATATTTTCTCATAAATGGTAGACCAAGAGTCACTAAAAAAAAAAAGTAAATGTGAGTAAATGAAATGAAAAATAAAGAGTCATTTAAAAAAATAAAATAAATATAAATTTTTAGAAAAGAGAAAAAATGACTTAGGGCCTCCACCTCCCTCAAATTAAGGAGATACATCCACATAGGATTTAGGCATGAGAATTCATGTATAGGTATAGATATAGATATAGAGGTATAGATATAGATGTCCTAATGTCTGAAGATTCTTAAAGAACCACCTCCCTCATGCAAATTGAAAAGAAAATTTTCACTTGGTGCTCTTTGTCCTTCTTTCATGCCTTTTCCTTTCTTCGTCCTATGATACATCAGAAAGGAGATTTCATTAGGCGCTTCTTCACTCATATGCCTACTCCAATTTGTACATGGTGCCAAGTTACTTTCTCTCCACATTACATAATTCTTCTCTCTAAACGGTATGCATAGATATGATCTGTTGGAACCAAGATCCTTCTTTAGGAAGACGGATCGGTAGTTTGTGAAACAACTGTTAAACTAAAGAACACTAGCAAGTGATGAAGGGGCCTTCAAAGAGATTTTATATTCTACCAAAAGTAAACATATATAGTGTGAAATATTAGAATAAAGCTCTTTACTTAATTTCCTTTTTCCCTTTCATGAGAACAACTCTCTTGCTTTCTTTTGGTGATAATTAGTATGTAGGCATCTCACACTTCAAATGAAAAATCACATTCATGTTGAGGCCATGTGCATGACCAAGCTTTTTAAAATATGCAGTTCATGTGATGGTTAATTATATTGTTAAAGCTAAATCTGAACACCAACGCTAGCTCTTATACGAACTTCCTTGAATGATCCGAGATACAATAATTGAGAGAGTAGGTCGACCTTGTTGCTTAGACACTCAGCAACAGCAAGTACCATCTGAAGAGTACAATTATTAGCATCAATTAATTTAGGAGTTCTCTGTCTTCAATTGATGATTACTTAAATTAATGAATCTGGTTGCAATTAAAGAATTCTTGAATCAGTATGTAATAAGACAAAGGCAGCTGCTCCTATATATAATCACAACAAGAGGCTATATATATATATATATATATATATATATATATATATATATATATATATTGATTGATTATGATAATTAACCTTGTTCACTCTTATAGGTGTGAACATGAGGTGATGCACGCACATGCTGATGCGATTACAACATGCCTAATTTGATGGCTGAAACTTGGAGATAAGCCAAGAATGCAAACTCTTCAAGAGAAGGAATCCATGTCAGCTTTGCTTTCTTTTTTGACATATATATGTATATAGACGAAGGAAAAAAAAAATCAAGAATAAGAAAATATAAATATATATATATAAATATGTATAAGAGTTGAAGCATATATGTCCTTTCCCTGACTGCTTTTGGTAAGCTTTCATGACCTACCAGTACTCATGGAAGGAAAGAACACCCAAAAAGGAAAAACCCATGAATAAATTCCCATCATCTCCCAATGGAGGCATGGGTAAGCATAATTAGGTTTTGGAAGAAAGAAGATGAAAAAAAAAAAAGAAGAAGAAAAAAGGTATGATTTGAAGTTTCATCACTATGGGCATCTTTTCTTTCATCATGAAAAAAAGCAGTTGCCACATCAAGAAAACCCTCTCTCGACAAACACATGCCAACAGAACAATTAACTGCAGCAACATGCTAGCCTTAAAGAATTTACCGTACAACAAGAAAGAATTAATTAAGATGAAAATTAGATCTCATAATTCACTTACTGTGGGAGGAGGTAGCTGCTAGTGATCCACAATTCTCCATCTTTGGTCTCTCTTTGTAATTTCCCACAGCTTTATTGAACCGCAAGCATGAGCCCACATCTGCCTTTTCGTTTTGAAGGATATACAGATGCAGTTCAAGAAAGCTGTGGAAGACTACAAAGAGGGCCATCCATCTATCTATAATCAAGTCCTCCTCCCCCCTACCACACCCCCCACCCCCCTCCCCCCGGGAGGGAGGGAGAGAGAGAGAGAGAGAGAGAGAGAGAGAGAGAAGAGAAGAGAAGAGAGGGTCGATAATTGGGAACATATATATATATATATATATATATAGGAGAGTGTAGAGTAGAATACACATACGTGTAGGTGTGTCGGTGAGGAAGGATTGAAAGAAGAGGAGAGATCTACAATTAAACCTAAAAAAAAGGGGAGTTCTAAAACCTGCAAGGGAAGGGAAGGGAAGAGGGATGGGTAGTGTAGGCTTATTTAGAGGAGAAGAAGAGGATAGAAGGGGTATTTATAGAGGGGGATGAGAGAAGGGTTTGTGGGGGGTTGGGTGAGAACTAAGGACCCAATCCCGAGAAGAATATAGGCCTGAGCCGAAGAAACTGAACCCCCTTTTTCTTTTTTTTTCTTTTTTTTTTTTTTTTCTTAAAAGAACCCCGCCCTCCCTGCAAAGCATCCTCCATGCACTGGTAAAACTCAGAGGATGATTAAAATTCTGAGCGTAAGTTAATAACAATATTTCAATCTAACCTTATAACTGCCAGCATATTAACTGGTATGAAGTGAAATATTTTGTTAACGTAAATGCACTTTCCGCTTTCCCAATAAGAGATTGATCGCTATCATTTTTATTATTATAAAATTAGCTGGTTCGTAAACTGATAAATCACAGTAAATACTGTTTTCACAATAACGTATATATATGGCAAAGACAAATAAAAAATTCTATGCCACAAATATTCTAGAAAATTGATCTCACTAAAAAATAATAATAATGAAAGAGTAACAAAAAAAATGTGAAAGTTTAATCTTCAATAGAAAAGGCAATCAATTATTATATAAATGGTGAAAGAAATTTTGAATTGTGATGTGAACAAATTAAGTATGCTATTGGTGATTGAAATTGAACCTTTAATTTTTATTTCTTGATGCGTCTTTTGCTTTGCAGTGAATTTTGGGCACCTGTATTACCACTTCTTTCCTAAATTATTTTTTTATGGAAAAGAAAAAAGTAATGCTCTTCGTGGGATAGATTTAAAGAGCTAAAGAAGAAGACTTTTGTGGTCATCAATCCAGATTTTAATTTTTAATTACAATTCGGTGGGAACATCGCCGATTCTTTATTGTTATGCACTATGATGTAATAAAATTCACTTTAATTTATTGGTTCTCGAGGTGGCTAGGTAATGGCCATCTAATCAAAACCCACCGCGCTACCGTGTCAGTCTCTAGTACATGATGAATACAATATATCGACAAAGATTCTAACTATTAATTTATTTATATCTATACTACTTATAAAAGTGAGAGTTTTAAATTTTTTTTCTTTTCAAAAATATTACTATCTTTTCTACTAATATTTTAATATCCAGTAATTTTTAGCCAATCATTTCTGTTAGGATTCGTCCATATTGGACTTATCTAAAACATTTCAAATCCATATGGGATAAAAAATAAATATTTGTAATTATCTGTTATATTCATAGTCCACATGGGATAAGAAATAAATCTAACAGATAAATCATAATCGGTTTAAATATCTATTTATGAGAGATTTAGTTAGAATATGACTAGAATTAACATCTTCCGTATGGACTATAAATACATGAAGTATTGACCACATATATGATCTTGGTAATCATAATATATTCCGCTACAAAAGAGGTATGAAAAAATCTATGTGATTTTTGCGAATTGTTCATTGGATATTTAATTATTTTAATCAACAGTGGTATCAGAGACATACCGTGTTTGTTTTCGTTCGATAATTCGTTTCTTTGACATCGAATATATTTTTAATTTGTTAAAAATATAAAAATAATATCCGGTGAAGTTTTAAATCACAATTGGTAGATCAACCTGTAATATACTGAACTTTTACAAATTGCGGAGTTCGAGTATGTGGAATGGTGTGTGGATCAATCCTACATGTTCTAAAAGGTTAGACCAAGTTTTTGAACAAGTTAGAGGATGATTGGAATGCTAAAAGTGAGAAAGTGCATTGAACTGGCGAAAATCAGCATTTTCTGCTTGCTTTACCGGTACAGCCATCACCTTGTACCGGTACAAGCTGGCAGATTCGTGGCAGCAAGGTTAGTTTTGTAATTTCACATTTTGATCCCTATCTACTTGACCCAGCACGACCTGGGATGTTCAGTGAAGGGTGCTTGAGTTCAGAAAAGCTTCTTTTCCCTTCTTCTCTCTCTCTCTCTAGGGTTTTTCTCTCTCTACGNGTTTCTCATATGTTAGGTTTTAGGGTCGTTTTCCTCTTCTTCATTCTTGATATTGTAGACCTAGTAGTTGAGTATATGTTGTGTCCCATGTGTTTTTATAGACATGTGTCCATCAGTGAGATATGTTACCTGTAGTGGGAGCCGGCATCGGGCTCATCGTTCCACTAGCTGATCGTGCGAGGATCGTTTCAGATCGATCTGCGCTGAGGGAACGGTGCTAGGGATCGGAGAGGACGTCTACCGAGACATTTTTGTTGGTGGTTTTCCCGCACTCTTGATAATTGTTATCAAGGGTCACCCATTCGGCGGTCGGAGCCGCTTAATGTGGTGATCCGAGTACTACATGACTTTCATTCATTTTCGTTATTCACGTACGATATCTTTATACGTAACGATTGGCCATTGTCCGTACATAGGTTGTACATTTGTACTAAAGACGTCATTACTTAGTTGACTTATTATCTTCATAGCGTTGATGATATTTGTACTTGTATTTGTATTAGTTTCTTCACATTCATGATGACATGTGATGTTGACTATGAGTAAGTAATGATAGTAATAAGTGATCCTGGATGGGTTCCATCAGGTCGAACGCGGCGCGGATTACCGGGGCACCATCATATGTGAGGGGTGCCGTTAGGTGAAGCCGTGGGTTAGGGCGTGCCCGCTCGTTGACAGCGCATCCGGTTGAGGCCTCACGGCCGAACATCCCTCGATGGGAGTGTTCGCACACGCTTACTCGTGCTACCGTTCGTTCGTTTCAGGTAACAGGTGTACAGTGTTAAAAGTATAAAAGTAACGTTCCAAGAATGGGAGCTAGGAGACTAGCCTTACAGTTATGTGTTTATCCTTGTTTTCGATCATAGGTGATCTAACATTTGTACATTACCATTTCGATTTAGTGTATCGTAATATTAGAAAGGTGATCGTACCGTGATAGTTGTATCAGTACTCGTACAGTATCAAGAGATGCAATCTCAGTTCTCTTACAGTAACAAGAGATGAAATTTCACGTAGGATGTGAACAAGTATTCAGTAAGTTGACTTAACTTATACTTATCTTTATGAAAGTACCTATTCACAAGAGATGAAATATCTCTAAAGTAAGATAAATTCGTAGTTTGTAGTGCTACTATACAAAGTTTAAGAGATAGTCAGTGTATTCGTGATTTACGTGGATACGCTAATAAGATATCTATGTATATCTTGTATCCCCTCGAGGTGAACGAGACCAATCCAGGCTGGGTGGATCATGATCCGAGGTTGATAAGTGTTCTTCAGGGTGTTAACCGAGTTGCTTCGGGGTTTCGACGACTTTTTTGTTTGCAGTTCTAACTTAATTTAGATACCGGCTTTACAGGCTAAAGCCGAGTTAAGTGTAGAGCATAGTTCATCATTGTATTTAGCGACAAAATCAAGTGAAATCATGGAGGTTAATTCAGAGATTTCCGAAGGGTTTCGGTTGGTTCCTACTGGGTTTCCAGCCAGCTTGAGGGCGACACTAGTTGTGGTTGTGCTGTAGTTTTAGTAGTATATAATTGTTTATATCAGCCTTAGAACGCTTAAGTCAAAAGATTGACTTTAAGGACGAATGGAGTCCAATCTTATGGAAGGTTTGGTCGAAGATTTTCATGTTCAAGTCGAGTTGCTCTGAGCTTCTGGACGACGCTTCTCTTTTAAGGTTTAACGTAGTTATTAGGCGCATATCAAGGCTAATTCGAAGTATTTACCGATTTATAAGGTGAATTCGAAGTTTCATCGAATAGGGACCAGATTCTTCCAATTTAGTGTCGATTAATAGAGTAAAAATTAACGACTTTAGAGTCGGATCGTGTCGTTCTTCGTTTTTGGGCTTTAATAATGAGTTTAGCAGCTTATCTTGCAGCTATTGCCGCTTTCACTCAGCGAATGGAAGAGTTCGACGGTTGGTCACTGGACGACCAGGTCCCGACGCTTTTGGACAGGTTTTATGAGAGAGTGTGCAGGTGCATTCGAGACGCTGCGAGCGTTTGTCGCTTCTTGCGTGCGCCGCTGCTTTTGTTCGCTTTAGCCGCTTAAGCTGCATCTCTCTCTTTTTGGGATCTCTCTCTCTTTTTTACTGATAGTATATCGACTGGTACATTGCTCTGATATCAGGATAGGACTCTCTTTGTTTTACTTCCTATCAACTTGCTTTCTTCGTAGACGCCTTATATACTGCAGGTGTATGGCGGGTCTGTGCACGTGCCGGATATGCTTCCGCTGGTACCCGGGCGTGACACAACCTCATATATATATATATATATATAGGTTATTTGCATACACGTCCCTGCAAACATAGTGAATTACAGAAATATCCCTGCAAGACGAAAATTTCATAAGTTGTCCCTGCAAAAGTCCTAAGTTATGTAGATATGTCCCTCTGGTTGAAATCTGTTAGAAAACTATTAATTTTTTAACAGTTTTCTTGTGAAATGACTTTTTTACCCTCACAAATATATCCCTCCAAAATATTTCTCTTTCCCTTCCCTTTCTTTCCCTGTTTGGGCCACCGGAGTGGACGGCGGCGGCAGCGGTGGCGGCGGCGTGGGGTTGTGTTCGCCGGCGACGAAGAAGAGGGAAGAGAAAGAAGGAGAGGAAGAATGAAAGGAAGAGGGAGAAGAAAAGGGAAGAGGAAGAGGAAGAGGGTTTGCTTTCACCGCCGCCGCCGCATCTCCTCCCTCGCCGGCGACAAAGAAGAGGGAAGAGGAAGAGGGAGAGGAAGAAGAAAGGCGAAGAGGAAGAGGGAAGAGGGAGAGGGTTCTTCGCTGCTGTCGCCGCCGCATCTTCTCCCTCGCCGGCGACGAAGAAAAGGGAAGAGGAAGAAGGAGAGGAAGAAGAATGGGGAAGAGGAAGAGGGAGAGGAAGAGAGAAGAGGAAGAGGAAGAGGAAGAGGGAGAGGGTTCACCGCCTGTAAGGTACCGGACTTCTAAAACTATGAAGTTACGGTGTATATTTAAATGGTTCTGGTGAGGTTGCGGTGGAACGTAACATACCGGATTTTAAAAATAAAAGTGAAAATAAATAAAAATAGTATGAGATACTATTTTTATTGGATTTAGAGAAGTGAAATATAAGTTGGGAATAACCTGTGCTGAAATCGGAGCGAAAACAGAAGATTTAAAATTTTCTGTAAGAAACGGAGCAGATAAATTAGCAGAAAATGCATAGTGTCAGAAAATTATGAAAATTGGCGGAGATGTCAGAAATATTTTTATGAGGCTAGATTTAAAGTTTCATATTTTTCTGACACCCGTAGAGTGAGAAATAAAATCCGACAGCTATCTGATAAAGATTACAGTTCGGTACAGTTTTCGGCGACCAAACGGGGTCGAAACTAAAAACTTAAAATATATTCTTGCTCAATACGTAAAACTGAATATGACTGTCAAGTTTGAGCTCAAACGGACATTCAGGGAGCTCCGACGAAAGTTATCAGATTTCAAGCTGCCTGGAGTGAATAGTGTTTGAGGGGTATTATAAAGAAGCTGATGCTTCTTCTCCCTCAACCGTGTGCCACACACACACCCGCACGCCACACACGCACACACGCTTGGAGAGGGAAAGAGAGAACCCACCCATTTTCTCTCTAAATCTCTCCCAAAATTGAAGGTTTTGGTGGAGAAGCAAGCTTGGAAGTTGATCTTCATCTTTTTCGTCTTCTTCCTCTCTATTAGAGTAAGCTTTGAAGGTAAGCTTCAAACCCTTTAATGGCATTTCTCTCTAGTTTGGTTTTTAAGCTCTAAGAATGAGTTTAGAGGTATTCTAGCATGCTAATTAGAGGTTTGATACTTGAAACCGAGGCTCTAATGGTGGATTTTTACCTAGTTGTAATTTAGGGCTCAAAAATGCTAGTTTTGTAAATATGAGGGTTTGATCTCATTTGACCCTCTGTAAACCTAATTGCTAGGTAAACGAACGCGTTGGCGAAGACGCTATTAGAGCGCTACGATTAGTACATAAGATCCTAGAGATATAGTAAAATGTACGTAGATGAATCGTAAAATGTAATATAATAGGTGTACGTAATAAGTGTAGTTGATACACGTAGTAGGTGTACGAATAAATGTAAATGTACGTAGTGGATGTACGGAGCAAATCGTAAATATACGTAGTTATATCTAAGAATTAAAAGAATCTGTATTCCCGCTGGATCAGCAAAGCCATTCGTGTTGGGTGGAATTGAATGAGAGGCTAACGAACATCAGTCAACGTTAGCCGGCGGGCGCTGTGAGCGCTGGGATAAACCGAGCTTGAGAGCACGTTGGTGGGTTTGCTAGAGGCTAAACGCTAGGCCTTTAATTTCCAGCATCCAATACACGGTGTCACGAAGTTTAGGCAAAAGTACTAAAATGCTGCAGCGGAGCCAGGAGGTCCGCCTTTACTTCGGATTTGCAGGCAAAGAAATTATTGAAACATTGCCGAACAGCCTAACGGCTTGNTAACCTAGTGTTAAAGAACATAGGTTGTGAATGAATCTAGAGTCATGTGAACTAGATCGAGTGGCATCTAACCTAGTGTATAAAACATAGGTTGGACATGAATGACAATGAACCTAGTGTTATTGAACATAGGTCAAGTGACATCTAACCTAGTGTTAAAGAACATAGGTTGTGAATGAATCTAGAGTCATGTGAACTAGATCGAGTGGCATCTAACCTAGTGTATAAAACATAGGTTGGACATGAATGACAATGAACCTAGTGTTATTGAACATAGGTCAAGTGACATCTAACCTAGTGTTAAAGAACATAGGTTGTGAATGAATCTAGAGTCATGTGAACTAGATCGAGTGGCATCTAACCTAGTGTATAAAACATAGGTTGGACATGAATGACAATGAACCTAGTGTTATTGAACATAGGTCAAGTGGCATCTAACCTAGTATATAAAACATAGGTCGGACATGAATGACAATGAACCTAGTGTTATCGAACCTAGGATGAATCATGAGTGGCATCTAACCTAGTGTTAAAGGACATAGGTTATGGATTGAACCTAGAGTTAAGTAAACCTAGGTTATGTGATAGAGACGTTGAACCTAGAGTCAATTGGACCTAGGGTGAAAAGGACATTGGGCCTAGATAGGTCAATACTATAGGGTTTGAAATCAACCCTTGAGCTATATGAAGTGGATTCCGGAATCCCGAGTGATGTGGCCACACATGGAGTGGTGGAAATTGTGGTAAATGAGATGGCAAGCGAATCCTAACTGCAGGTATGTGTGGTTCTCCTCGCCTGGTAGTGATTCAACGGGTATGTGTGGTTCTCCTCGCCCGGGATGCCATGAGAATAAGCTGGAATTGGGTATGTGTGGTTCTCCTCGCCCATTAGCTTATCAGATGATGCCGCCTAGATTGACTTGAACCTTGCTGGGTAAGAGCGATGTGGTCGCTGCCAGATGCTTAAGTCATGTCTTGAACCATTGTTGGGTGAGGTGCGATTAGTTCGCCGCCAGATGGCTAAGTCATGACTTGAGTTGTTGTTGGGTTCGATGCGATGAGTTCGCCACCAGAGGGTTAAGTCAGATTTGCGGTAGGCTGTGACGGCAGCCAGGATGATGTGCAGCCAGTGCGCGGACTATCCGCGGATG
>NC_033622.1:9424497-9475039 GCF_001540865.1 Ananas comosus
CCTTTTGAACAAACCATATGCGACTAAAACCATACACAAATCTGATGCGACATATCATACACCAATCCACGAATTGAATCCAAGTCATGAATCAATCAAGTTCATGAGCATGAATCATAACACAAACCGTCATCAAGTTCATGAACCCATAAACCCATGACCATAGTATGAACCATAAACCCATGAAACCATAAGTCTATGAACATAACCCTATGAACCATACGTCATGACATAAACCATGAACCATATCTAAGTTCATGAACCATATCCCATTATACCCCATCCCATAACCTTTTGAACCAAACCAACCTCGACCGAAACGTCAGTGAACATAATCCACCAATATCAATGACCGAAATGTCGTTAACTAAACTCAAATTCTTTTCCACGAACATCCCATTCCAAATATTCGATTCTCTAGCATATACAACATAGAAGTCTACATCACCAATATGGGTTCAAACTTGATCAAATATCTAAACCTATATTATAGATTGATCAATACATCTGATAAAATTAAGTTTGTTGGATTCCTAATACATAACTTTGGAGTTTAATTAATCATATCTGACTAATTCTAATACATGATAATTCAGGATTTAGTTAATATTCACCTTGAGCATGGAAACCAAATTCAAAATGTGAATTTCACGAGCTTAATTTTATTCAGACTCTAAATATATAAATTAGCGTCTGATTCAAGATATTTGGGTTAATCTAACACATATATTTTAGGATTGAAAGCTCAAATTAAACTCCTATTGGACTTTATTACTATATTTAAAGTTTCAGATGTTTTAATCAAGTTCGATTAATTACAATGTATTATATGGGATCTTATCAATTTCATTATGGAAATTCAAAGTTGAGCTCCAAATATTTTAGAGCTCAACAAATTCTGATCATCATTGGACCTTTTTTTATCACATAATTTAAGTTCAATTACACAATCAAACTTTCTAATACATATTAATTAGAGCTTTAATCTTGAATTATAATGCATTAAATTCCATGCTATATATATGGAATTTAAATCGATCTTTTCATCTTAGGTGTAATAGTGTTGAGCCTCCACAACTATAGTTCCAACCAAAATTTAATTTGACCATAATATTGGGTTCTTAGAATTATAACTAATAGATACAATTGAAAATAAATTTTCTTTACGCTCTATTCATGGACACTGCGCGCGATTAACCCTTGGTTTAAAGCCATGTACATTGAGCAATAAAATATAAATTTCCTTTTGTGCCAATTCCAGTTTATCTTCAGCATTTCAGAGGTCTCTTAATCGAAGGTGCCCTAATATTCTGTAGGGGTAATTAACAATAAACGCTTGCGTTTATTGGAAGCCATGGATCCGCAATACCTGATAACCATACATACACATACTTTAATCTACATCATGAATACTACCCCACGGGAGAACCAAAAGATAAAAATTCCCCGTGCGAGGTGCGTCATTCGTGGTGGCAGACACCTTGATGACTCTAGGTTGAGAATCGGCGAGTGTTCGGTTGCCGATTGCGATTTCGGGTTGAACCGGACCACGCGTGCCGCGAGAGGCCGATTGCAAGTGACTACAAGCAATCGGATAGCGTTGCAAGGTGGGTTGTGCTCACCGAAAATACAAGCTCACTTCCGTGTCGAAGTGAAGTGTTAATTATCATTGATGCATATAATGATAGTTAATTGCTAAACATGTAAAGGCATGAAGTAAATACTAGAAGAATACATGAGATGAATGCTTTGTTAGACTACCTTGGTTTCTATAGATGTATGTATGTATATTTGGTAGGTTGTACATGATAATATGAGTGTAGGAATCATATTATGCTTGATGTTGTTACCTACCATGAGATGCTATATGAATGCATGAGAAGATATATGCATGTTAACATATTGTGGAATGTGCTAGATGGAATGTGCATGATGACAAGTTGTAGCATGTGCTAAATTCATGAAGATGTGAATTTGAGTCGATAACTCTAGGTTGATTAGAGAATTCAACATTAGAAAACAAGTGATGAACTTGGGCAAAATATTTATGTAAACGAGTGGCATGTGAAATAGTATGGTAGAGGCACTTAAACATGATTACATAAACGAGTGGCATTTGATCTAGTATGGTAAAAACACTTGGAAAACATAATGACATGAATGAGTGGCATTTGGACTTAGTGTGGTAGAAACACTATGATGTGAACCTAGGGATAGTAGATTTCCCGAGTTGCCAATGGGGTATTTGAATCTAGTGCGGTAGAAGCACTATGGCCTTTGTAGACAGGATATCCTCTGTAGACAAGGATTGAATCATACTCACTTAGTCTGTTTTTCGCTTAGGGTGGTCACTCCACACAAGCAGTGGTCTCCGGAGATGTCACACTAAGGGGCAGACGTAGTTTCCCCAGGGCAAATGTAGTTGTCCCGCAGATGGTCTTGGTGTGCGAGTGCAGATTCTCCTCACCTATGAGATTTTGAGAAGTGAGTCGAGGCGTAACCTTCGAGTTAGCCAAGCAGATTGGGTCACATGTGAGCTGTAGTTGAATCCCAGTAGAGTGGATTCGGAATCCCAGTTGAGTGGATTTAAGGCTGAGGTGAATGTGAGACGTCATTCACCTCGAGCCTCGCTTTACGCGGTATCCCGCGGATGATTTACTCAAGACCGAGTCGGGTGGATAGCATTGTGAAAGTAGATGAAACCTTATGAGCAGAATTGTAAATGACATGGGTCTAAGATAGAGGAAACCTTAGATGTCAATTGGATGAGCTGTGGATAGCAGGATTGAAAGTAGAATCAGTCGATCTACTTAGCTTATTGCATGTTGAGTTGAATAGTTGCATAATTTGCATTGTTGCATGTTGAGAGGCATAACATGTATTTTAGTACTTGCATATATATATCTGTTGGATATTTGTTGGACTAACATGTTGTAGTGCCTCCTTCGGACCTGGTGGGTCGAGCTCTTTCCTTGGGTGGCCGTACCCACTGGAAACTATGGACAATAGTTCTCACCCTACGTGGTTTTGGGGTTTCAGGTTCACACGCGAGAGGCGCAGCGGCGCGAGGAAAGAGCATAGCTTCGTAAATAACGCCCTACCATTGAGACCAGAGATAGCGGTACCCCGAGTCAGCCTACCTAGGGGTGTAGAAAAAGAAGGAAGGCATTATTTATGAAATCTTGATTGTATTTGGAAGAAGAGAAAATGAAAATGTAATATGTAAAAAGCATGTGATGTGAATGCTTGTAATAGCAAGTAGATTTATGTTTTTGATACTTCCTTATGCAATCTTGGCCTGAAATTTGTTCCTGGTTGGAACCTCACGCTTTGTATTGATTGTGACGCCTAGGATGTACAGGAAAAACTTTATCCGTTCGGCGGTCTGTTAGCGGGCTCGAATCCGACCAAATAGGCGGGTCTCAGGGCGTGACAGATAAAGTAGTATCAGAGCATAAAGTAGAGAATGGGAATGGTTTAGATGGACCTAGGGGACTCTAAGATAGTAAACCATAGAGGTTAAGGCTCATGAGAGACGAGAACTTATGACTTGTGGCGAAAGATTGATCGATTGAGTCAAGTTAGTAAACCTCTAAAACGGATGTTAGAGGTAGATTTAAGGTGTGGTTTATTCTCAACCGAGGGTGTTCATGTTGGATGCATACAACATGAAACTTAGTGATGAGAATAGACGCCCTTGCGTGACTTTCGCTCGATTTGAGTTGCTATTAATTGTCTCGTGTTCGACCTAGAGGGTCGAGAGTTGATCGAGTGTCGTGTTTCAAAAAACGATAGCACCGCGTAGGCGATCTTCGTTTAGATCGACGCGGGGTGGGACAAGTGATGTCCCAGAGCAATCCAAGACGAGCGGAGATTTGGAACTTCGCAAGTAATTGGCCACTCTCGTGGGAGTAGCGAGGCAACGAGCCGATTTGGTGCAGCAACAGCAGGAGGCTGCCATGCGCTAGGAGGGAGCGAGTTTTGGCGGCCCTCAGGACCTTCGAGAAATTAATAGATCCTCATCGTGTAAAACCACTTTTGGTCAAAGTGACCAAAGTGTGGCGAGGGGGATGGTTGGACAAAGTCCATACGACATTCCAACAATGTTGGAAGGGTTAAAGTTGAGTTCTAGATGAGACTAGTGAGTTTTAGTATTGCTCGGCGCGAAATGGAGCTAAGCACTGCCAGAACTGCAACCTGGGTACTGCGTACCGATACTAAAGAGGAGTGGTACCAGTACCAGGCAAGCAAATCGAGAGGCTTGTTCTCGGGTTTGGTTACTGTTGGGGCTGCGTACCGGTACGGTACCAGGTTGGTACCGTTACCCCGCAGCAACCCGAGGATAGCTACTCTCGGGTTTGGTTGTCAACCCGGGCGTACCGGTACCCGAGCCTGCGTACCGGTACCCTGTGCTGCAAACAGTAGAGTTTGATCTGCTACAAGTAGGAAGAGTTGGAAGGTTTAAATGCAATTGTGGTGGCTTATATAAACCCCACACCTCCTCCTTTCTTGTTCACAGTAGAGAGTACCCCTTCAACTCCATGTTTCTCCCTCTCTCACTAGGAGCCCTTCCCGAGTGTGGATTAATGGAGATTGGAGGATATTTGAAGGTTAAGCCTTGTGGATAGAACAAGCCAGTGCATTTGTGCGAGTGGAGCGCGAGTCTTGTTGCAAGGAAAGGGGAATAGGATGGCCAACGAGTGGATCCGGTGGTCCGTTAAGTTCTCAACCGATTGCAATGTGTTCGCACTCGCTATCCCGAGCCCCGGGGGCCTACCACATTCGGTCCTCGGCAGGGTGTGTTTTTTGTGGTTGTCTTCATTACCCACAACAGTGTGAGCAGCGAGAGGGCGAGTGCTACAGGTGTAGGCGACCGGGCCATACAAGAGATGAGTGTCCGCAAGGTGGTAGCCGGGCCCTGACACTGGCGATGGCCTTTTTCTCTCCGGGACAGCTTGCAGGTGTGTCATGGTTGGGAGAACGGGCATTAAGGACAATGCAACCAGAGGGTTCGCAGCGGATGCCAAGTGGCCGTAGATACGCGATCTAGGTTGTGGAACCTGCTGCTATCGACGATGTCATGGCAGGTATGATTTAATTGAGGCAAGCATAGGCCTCTGCAAGACGTAAAGTTGGTGCATTGCATGTATATATCATATGGTTAGTTGCTACTATTTATACATTAGTATAGTAGGGACCGAGTAGACGGGTAAGTGTAGATACCCGGGCATCCTTATGCGGTGAGAGTGTAGTGCCTGCAGGAGCAGGTAGAGAGCCAGATGGCACTAGCGAATTGCTAGTGATGGTCTGTGGATGAGAAATGAGACTCGTGGTAGAGGTAGAAATGGCGAATCGACTCGCAGAGCAATGTGGTTAGTAAATTGCGGGAGTTGAGCCATGACTCTTGAGAATACCCGAGTAGTCCGAGTATTACGGATGTTGTTCCGGTAGATCGAACAGTGAAAGTAGAATCACTGTTGAGAAAGTAGTCAGTTAGTTGCGGAGTACGGGCACGTGGGCCTTATAGTACCTCGAATTGAGGTGCGTGAGTCATGCTCATGTGGCCGGTGTGCATAGGCAGGGTTGCCTAATACGGGACTTAATGTGAAACGCTATAGAGGCGTATAGAGCGCTCGAGTGTAGATACTCGTAGAGTGCGGATGTACATCAACCGAGAGAGTGAGTTGGCAGTAGCACTTCAGCATTGCTAAGTGTGAAGCGGGCCATGGATCACTCGTAGGGCTGGTGGCTCGCACTAGGTGCTTAGGAACCTATAGTGGTACGTATAACTCGGTAGAGCTCGTCGAGTAGGACGACGACAACGGGTGTTGCTTGCGGACGACCCGTGCCTGGACCATTTGTGGATTGCGGAGCCTGGGGCCGTTTGGACAGGTGCAGTCAGCTGTGTAGAGTAGCGGCCCGGTACCTACGGGTAGGGCAAAGTTTTGGTCAGGACGGCAGTCCGAGCTTAGACCCGGGAACGTGGAATGCCACGTACTAGATCGTGTGGTTGATAGTGTACCGAGAGTGCGATTGTGACCTAACCCGAGAATTTGTAACGGTTTGCGATTTTAGTTGCTCCTGGTTGGAGTGCGTGCAAATTCCGAAGTGAGAATTTCGCCCCAATAATGATTGGGTCTACGCTTGCGAGCGAGAGGCGCTTCGTGTATGTTGAGGCAGGTTTAGGCTGTAGGCCTACGTAGTATTGGGGACCATTGGTTCACATGTGGAAACCGAGATGAGCGGTTTGGCCGACCACTCTGTCGAGGAGTTGGCTCAGATTCACGAACGGAGTGTTTGTGTGAGTTTGTTGTGGGAACGAATTCGAGTTGGTCGTGGCTTATGGTATCGAAAGATAAAGTGGTCTCTGGGATACACTTGGATAGTGAATAGCCACACGGAGTTGAGGATGTTGCTCTCTTGAGGATTGAAGTTGGGGATGTGCCGAGTGCGCGATCCCGTGGTAGGGCAAAGATCCGGTTGTGACTAAAGCACTCGCGATTGGGCGATGCACCAATGATATTGCTTCTGAGCAATGCCGGTGATCGAATCGGAGTGTGTTCCCTAGGGAGAAAGTATGTTAATGTCCCCAATAGCTCGATAGGTCGAGTTGAGGTGTGATTGAAGTTTCGATGACGAAACTTTTTTTAAGTGTGGTGGAATGTAATATACCAGATTTTTAATATAAAAATAAATATAAATAAAAATAGTACGAGATACTATTTTTATTGGATTTAGAGAAGTGAAATATAGGTTGGGAATGACCTGTGCTGAAATCGGAGCGAAAACAGAAGATTTAGAATTTTCTGTAAGAAACGGGGCTGATATTTTAGCAGAAAATTCACAGTGTCAGAAAATTATGAAAATTTAAAAATATGTCGGGATTATTTTTATGAGGTTAAATTTAAAGTTTCATGTTATTCCGACACCCGAAAAATAAAAAATAAAATCCGACTGCTATCTGCTAGAGATTTTAATTCGGTAGAGCTTTCGGTGACCAGAAATGGTCCAAATTGGAAAGTTAACATATTTTCCTTTTATTTAACTTAAACCGAGCCTGACTACAAAATTTGATTAAAAATGGACATTCAGAAGGGCTCCGGCAAAAGGTATCAGATTTTCAGTTGCTAACTGGAATTGTGTTAATGTGAGGGGATTTGTAAAAAATGGGTTCTTTTTCCCCTTTTCTTTCTCCTTCCCAGCCGAACACACCACACACACCACGCACACACACACGCATGGTGAGGGAGAGAGAAACCCTCCCTTTCTCTCTCTAAATATCTCTCATCTCTCTAGATTTCTCTCTCAAATTCGCGGCGTTGGCGGAAAGCGAGCTTGTGAACGCGTTGGATGCAACGGTTCGAGTCTTCATGCGCCCGGTTGAGTGGCGTGCTTCCGACTCGGCGTTCGCAATTCAGTAAGTGTTGGGATTTTGGTTAGATCCTTAATACATGATATTCTAGTAGCCTCTAAAGTGTCTCTAGCATGTTTTCTCCATTTAATTTGGGTTATTTGGGGACTATGCATATGCTAGGTTTAGAATGGAGGTTTTGTAGCAAATGAGGGTTTTGATCTAATATAACCCTATTGATCTCTAATTGAAGGTTAGAGGAAGACCCTTGACGACTCTAGGTTGAGAATCGATGAGTGTTCGGTTGCCGATTGTGAGTTCGGGTTGAATAGGACCACGTGTGGCGCAGGAGGCCGATTGCGAGTTCGAGTTGAAACGGGCCACGCGTGCCGCGAGAGGCCGATTACAAGTGACTACAAGCAATCGGATAGCGTTGCTATGTGGGTTGTGCTCACCGAAGATACTAGCTCACTTCCATGTTGAAGTGAAGTGTTAATTATCATTGATGCATATAATGGTAGTTAATTGCTAAACATGTAAAGGCATGAAGTAAATGCTAGAAGAACACATGAGATGAATGCTATATTAGGCTACCATGGTTACTATAGATGTATGTATGTATATTTGGTAGGTTGTGCATGATAATATGAGTGTAGGAATCATATTATGCTTGATGTTGTTACCTACCATGAGATGCTATATGAATGCATGACATAGAGGCTATATGAATGCATGAGAAGATATATGCATGTTAATATATTGTGGAATGTGCTAGATGGAATGTGCATGATGACAGGTTGTAGCATGTGCTAGATTAATGAAGATGTGAATTTGGGTCGATAACTCTAGGTTGATTAGAGAATTCGACATTAAAAAACAAGTGATGAACTTGGACAAAATATTTATGTAAACAAGTGGCATGTGAAATAGTGTGGTAGAGGCACTTAAACATGATTACATAAACGAGTGGCATTTGATCTAGTGTGGTAGAAATACTTGGAAAACATAATGACATGAATGAGTGGCATTTGGACTTAGTGTGGTAGAAACACTATGATGTGAACCCAGGGATAGTAGATTTCCCGTGTTGCCAATGGGGTATTTGAATCTAGTGCGGTAGAAGCGCTATGGCCCTTGTAGACAGGATATCCTCTGTAGACGAGGATTGGATCATACTCACTTAGTCTGTTCTTTGCTTGGGGTGGTCGCTCCACACAAGCAGTGGTCTCCGGAGATGTCACACTAGGGGGCGGACGTAGTTGCCCCACGGCAGACGTAGTTGTCCCGCAGACGGTCTCGGTGTGCGAGTGGAGATTCTCCTCACCTATGAGATTTTGAAAAGTGAGTCGAGGTATAACCTTCGGGTTAGCCAAGTACATTGGCTGCCATGCATGTGAGCTGTAGTTGAATCCCAGTAGAGTGGATTCGGAGTCCTAGTTGAGTGGATTTAAGGCTGAGATGAATGTGAGACGTTCTTCACCTCGAGCCTGGCTTTACGCGGTATCCCGCGAATGATTGACTCAAGACCGAGTCGGGTGGATAGTATTGTAAAAGTAGATGAAACCTTATGAGCAGAATTGTAAATGACATGGGTCTAAGATACAGGAAACCTTAGATGTCAATTGGATGAGCTGTGGATAGCAGGATTGAAAGTAGAATCAGTCGATCTACTTAACTTATTGCATGTTGAGTTGCATAGTTGCATAATTTGCATTGTTGCATGTTTAGAGACATAACATGTATTTTAATACTTATATATATATATATATATATATATATATATATATATATATATATATATCTGTTGGATATCTATTGGACTAACATATTGCAGTGCTTTCTTCGGATCTGGTGGGTCGAGCTCTTCCCTTGGGTAGCCGTACCCACTGGGAACTATGGATAATAGTTCTCACCCCACGTGGTTTTGGGGTTTCAGGTTCACACGCGAGCGGCGCGGCGGCGCGAGGAAAGAGCGTAGCTTCATAGATAGCGCCCTACCACTTAGACCAGAGATAGCGATACCCCGAGTCAGCCTACCTAGGGTTGTAGAAAAAGAAGGAAAGCATTATTTGTGTAATCTTGATTGTATTTGGAAGAAGAGAAAATAAAAATGTAATATGTAAAAAGCATGTGATGTGAATGCTTGTAATAGCTTAGTTATTTTATGTTTTTGATACTTTCTTATGCAATCACTACTTGAAATCTGTTCCTAGTTGGAACCTCGTGCTTTGTATTGATTGCGACGCCTAAGACGTATAGTTCCGTTCGGCGGTCTGTTAGTGGGCCCGAATCCGACCAAATAGGCGGGTCTCGGAGCGTGACAGATAGCACGAAGCATTTGGTGCTATCAAGTTTTCTGCCATTAGATTTACCTCTTTTATCATTTTCATCCGTTCGATTATACGTACTATTCAACTAACTATCCACTCAACCCTAGGGGGCCCACATCATCTTAACCATATATATTTTAATTTAAGGGCAGAAATTTAATAGCACCAAGTCATTGGTGCTATTAATAGTATTCCAGCCTAGTTCTCTATATATATATATATAGAGAGAGAGAGAAAGAGAGAGAGAGAGAGTTGAGCTAGAATACTATCAATAGCAAACGGGCTCCGTTGCCACCCATTTGTTTTTAATGATAGAGCCTCTAAATCGACGATCGGCACCATTGAACATGATCTATACCACTTGAAGTGTTTAGAAATCAAATTTCAAATCTTTTCGACATCATTTGTCTAATGATCAAAGGGTTTTAAAATTTTTAATTTTAAAGGTCGATATGAGACGTTTTCACGTTTAACGGCGTAAAGATATCCAAATGAATTGAATTTTTGTTAGAAAATTCTTTAAACTATTTAGAATAAGATCTATACTCTTAATCTTGACTACAAAACTCCTATCATCATTTTTTAAAAAATATTTATTTTCAGCCGTTCATTTTTATGTCCACTCGATGGATAAGTGTAATATCCGAGACTTTTATCAATAAAAGGGATTTTAAAATTTGAATTGTTTGAATTCAAATAGATATATATATATATATATATATATATATATAAGTGTATATATATATATATGTGTTATTGGTGGAAACAAAGAGGGTTGGTTTCGTCGCGAATCGGCGACCAAATCGGACGGAACGAAATGCTAGATTCGATGCCCTGGTTGTGCTGAACACGCTGGTGCGATCCGATCAGAAATCCGACCGACGGATCTTCGGGAATAAATTATCGCTAAAGGGTCGAAATCGGCAGAACGAAAAATTTGAGAAAACCCTAATATTTTATGCGCCATTTTGTGCGAATTCGAACGTCGAGATACTTGCGCGCATATTACGCACGCTGTGAAGGGCTGTGATGGAAATACTTAGTGTTGAGGGATTAAATCGCAATTTTCGTCAACTTATATGTAAGCTGAGTAGGGTGTTCATGCAACCCTAACCCTAGATCCTGCCCTAGCTCCCTCAGCCGCACCTATGTAGCCTCCATCATCCCCGAGCACCCTGCCGTACCCACTCCGGCTACCGTAAGACTGTTTTGGCCGCTGGAGAGGACCTCCAGAGCCTTCCCCCTCCAGTTTGTTTCCACCATCTCAGCCAGAGGTTGCAGGATAGCACCACTCCCCGAGATCCTTCACCGCTAGGCTGAGACCCACCTACGGCGCCACCCCTGCCGGTCCCCGCTGTCCCCGCATGCCGCCGGTGCCTCCTGTGCATGCTGCGGCCAAACCGAGCCAACTCGAGCCGAGTTGACCCAGGCTCGGAACCCGCGAGGGATAGCAACCCTATCTTGGCCGCCACGACCCCCTGTGGCCGCCGGCACCCTTCTGCGAGCCATCGCCGCCGCTCCCGTGGCCGCCGGCCGCCGCTCCCACTCTCTGCGGCCGCCCAGAGTTGGTGTGGGCCGAGGCGGAGCTACCTCGGCCATCGTGCGTCGCTGCTGCCCACAACGGGGTGCACCACCCCTCCCTCGGCCTTCGGTGATGGATCGCCGTCGCCCTAAGCTCCTCCGGCCACCGCCCGACCACCGTCGCCGTTGAACCCGAAAGCTTATTGGCGGGTTTGATCTCTGCGGCGCCACCGGCTGCCGCCCGCCACCGGCCAGCACCTGCCCAAGACCCTACTGACCGGCCGCACTTGTCCCCGGCCGGAGCGCCCTCCGTCGGGCCACCGGCGACCAACCCTAGCTCCCTCTGCTCCGGTATGCCTGTTATTAATTTACAGCATATTAATTAGGGTTTTCGATCACCTTTTCGGTGATCCGAAGGCACTCCGATGACTGTGGAAGTGAGCACGATCATCCTCATTTCGTGCTGAACAACGTGCTCACCTCCGTTTGGGTCTGAGATGTTTCGGTTTGCGAGTCAGACGCGATTTAGGCGCTGTGTGCGCTGCTTTGTTGAAGTTCGCGTCGTTCGTGCGCTCGCCACAGTGGCCGGCAGTGCTCCGAAGAGTGAGCACGGCCTCCGACACGCTGAGACCTGTCCGTGAGTGTCTCAGCCTAATCGAATGAACCCTGGTTTGCGCTAGCGGGCCATAAAAGCCCGAAAATCACATAAAATAATGTGATTTTATGGAATCGGGAGGGCTTTTATGCAAATGTGTTTATTGTAGTCGTTGTTGGCAGCATGTGTGGGTAGTGGGTGACATCTGGACTGGTTGTCCAAGGCCTCAAGCCTTTCTGGAAATTGAATGTTGATTTCTGGTGCATTTTTCGACGAAATCCGCCGACAGAACGCGTTTTCAGTTCGGAATTCTTCTGACAGTGTCTCGTGAGAGTTGGTTATGTCGCTGAGCCTTGTTGGCTGGTCACCCACGTCGTTTCGGAGATTTGAAAATAATGGGTGAGCGACGGTGGGTTCCGGTGTCGAAATCAACACTTCCGGGAACCCGGATCGAAACGATTATCCGACGATAATCATTTCGATGCGAGGTGATGTGTTTGCTGTCAGGTCCCATGGATAATGGTGTTTAGTGGCAGCGGGTGACTCGTAGTCCAAGTCGGCAAGTTTCGGGACAGTTAGTGCCCGGCTGTAAGGACTGAGATTTTTGCAGTGTAGCTAAACTCTCAATTGATGATGTTTTTGTGTGTAATTTAATTACAAAAGCACTCGTCAAATTTCGGAAGAAATCGAGTTAAAACGGAGATTCTACGCGATTTCCAAGTTTCACTTAAAGTAAATAGTAACTCGATTTTCCGGAGAAGCCACGGTGTGAAGTTGGCTTCAGGCTCGTATCGGACTCCGTTCCTAGCGGTCCAATAGCTCGTTTCGACCGGTTCAGCTGTTCTGGAACTAATGGCGCTGACGGATTTTGAGTTCGACGCACGAATTTCGAGAAAATCCAAAAATACATATTCTATATGTATTTAGGTGTGTTTTCTTCTGTTGAAAGGAAGGTTGGATTTTGTCGTGAATCCGTGGTCGATCGAGACGAAACGAAATCGTAGCTTTGTTGTCTCCCTCGTGCTGATCGCACTGGTGCGATCCGTTCGCAAATCTGACGGACGGGTAGTCTGCGGAGATCACGCGTTCGTCGAGGAGAGGCGTCGGTTTAGCAAAACGGTATTTCGCTAAAAGTTCGGCGATATTTTATGTACCGTTTCGCGTCGAGGACGCACATGTGGAGGAGGGCGTTCATTGCTTTTAAGTGTACTGTAGGGACTTCGGATTAAAATTCCGATGTTGTGAGGGCGCTTTATCGCTTAGTTGCACCCTGTATATAGTTGTTTTCTAGGGTTTGGAGCATTCTGACCCTAACCTACTTGCCCTAGCCCTCCCTAGCGCCTCCCCCACGTTCCTCGCTCTCCCCGCGCCGCGCGCCTGGCCACCTGAGCTCGCCGCCGGCCGCGGAGCTGGCTGTGCTCCATCCATTCTCCATCTTCTTCCCTCTTTTTTCTCTCTCCCTCTCTCCTCTCGGGTTGAGTGTAGGCCCGGTGGCTGCGCCTCCTGCAGACCCTCCCCTGGATTCACGTGCTCCGGCACCTTCCTCGCCGACCGGGCCCCCGTCGCCGGCGCCGCCGCTGGCTGCCTCCTGCGGTCTGCTGCAACCCAGGCCGAGCCTGGGGCGAGCGGTTGCAGCTTGCTAGCTTGGCCATGCGCGCCGCCCAGCCTGGAAACCTCTCGCCGACATCCCCCGTGCCCGGGGGTGCCCTTCCCGCGGTCACCGCCGGCCCGACGCGCGTCCCGCGCGCGCCGCTCGGCCAGCCGCGGGCGCGCAGCCGAGCCCAGGTTGTTGTTGTTTGCGCGTCTCTTTCCCGCGGCCGCCGCCGTTGGGTCTGCACCCGAGGAGTCCCTCCGACCTCCTACACCCTCCTCTGCCGTCCCGACCTTCCCGGCCGCCGCATGGCCAGAGAAACCGCCGAGCCGAGCTTTTCTCTTGCGTGGCTCGGGTTGCTCCGCGACGCCCGCGCGCTTCTCTGTCACCAACCGAGGTGAGCACGGTGTTCCTCACCTCCCCCCACCCGCCCCTGGCCCCGCCGCGCGGCCGCGTGCCGCCGGAAGGCGGCGCGAGCAAGGTTGCTCCGACCAAGCGCCGGAATAGGACTTTGCTTGGGGTGTTTGTTGTTTGGGTTTCCGAGCCTCCCCGATCTCTACGGAAGGGAGCACGATGATCCTGGCAAGTTGCTGATCATCGTACTCACCTTGGTTTCTGTCGGCGAAGGCCCCGTTCCGGCTGTTTTGGCGATGTCGCTCCGCTCGTTTCAGCCTTTTTGCTGCTGTTTCGGGTTTGTGCTATTTTTTCGGCGATCTGAGGCTTTCCGATGCCTCCGCAGGTGAGCACGGTGACGCTGGTCAGTGCCTGATCACAATGCTCACCTCTCCCGTGGATCAGAAGTGTCCCGGTTAGTTCTGTTCGGCGCGATCCTTCCGCTGACTGCGCGCTATTCGCTGAACCTTCGGTTGCTCCCGCGCTTCCACACGAGCCGCTGTGCTCCGGATTGAGAGCACAGACTCCGGTAAGTCGGACCTGTCAGTACGTCTCTCTGGGACTTCGAAAGTCCTCGATTTGCGTGGAACGAGCCTGTTGATCGCTCAAATTACATAAAATGATGAGATTTTATTAATTAGAGGGTCTTTTATGCATTTGTGCTTTCGTGGCTACTGTAGCGATGTGTGTGGGAGTTTAATGACCGCTGGACTGATTTGTCCATGTCGTTAGCTTTCGCGGAAATCGGTAGGTCGATTTCGCGTGCGTTTTTCGACCGAAATTCGCCGAAAGAACGCGGTTTCGGTTCGGGATTCTTTCGGACGGTGTTTGGTGCTTCGTGTTTTGTCGCTGAGCCTTGTTGGGTGTCACCATCATCATTTTGTGGGTTCGGTGATGATGGGTGAGCGACGGTAGGTTCGGGTGTCGAAATAAACACATTCGGAACCCTGGATTCGTACAATTATCCGGCGATAATTGTGTAGGGTGTTATCTTGTGTTTGCTGCAAAACACCCAAATGGAGTGCTTTGGGGCCGCAGGTGACTCGTGACATGAGTCGTAAGTTCGGGACACTTAGTGGGTCCCGACGGGCGTCCCGGTGTGGTTTCGGGACTTCGCGCAGTTACGCGTAATCGGTATTGGAAACGATCTTTGTGAATTCTTTGTGGGTTGTGGATACTGTGATTATTAGTTGTGGCGTTTTAGTATACTAACCCGGTGGCCCTCTATAGGTCCTGTCGACATCTTTTGCAGTCAGGAGACAGATGCGACATCCGTACAGGTGGGTACTTCGATCCGACGTCGGTATAAGTGGTGCACGCTTGGTGATGTTTCTTACCTTACTCTTATGTTGTTACTATCGCATATATATTGAGCCTTGCACCCTTGTTTATCGTTATACATACTCGTTGTTTGCATGCTTAGTATCCTGAGTAGGAGTAGAGCCTAGTTCATCTATATGCATATCTGTTGACCTAGTTGGTCTGTTTTGCATTCAGTATCTGTTGACTTAATTGGTCGGTTGTTGATTCCGTATCTGTTGATCTAGTTGGTTGGTTGTTGCATTCCGTATCTGTTGACCTGGTTGGTCAGTTCTTGTACTTCGTTTCGGTGACCTGATTGGTCGGTTCTCGTACATCTGTCGATGACCCTTGAGGTCGGATACCCTAAGGGGTGGAGTTGTCGTTACACCGACGGATGATTATAGTTTACACAGTTTTCACTATTGGCATATTTGTGACCTAGTCAGTCAGCTTCGTGAGTGCCTGTCGTTTGATGACCTATGAGGTCGGTGTACCCTGAGGGGTTGGATTGTCGGCTAGTGCGGCGGTAATTCGGGATTCTATTGATATACTCTGGTGACCTATTCGTCGGTCTCGTGCATATATTAGTTGACATTAGTAGTCAGTGCTTGTATACCTTCCGTAGGATGTTGAGTGGTTCCCTCTTAGTTGACCTGAGTAGTCGGTTCTTGTGCGTTCTATATAGTTTGATGACCTATTGGTCGGTTTGCCCGAGGGCGGGGTGATTGTCGGCTAGTTGCCGACGCTTTGGCTATTGATCATATCTGCATTGATCGCCACCAGCGCGAGTGCATTTCACGTACACCGGCGCGTCTGATCCACCGCAGGGGGTGGTGCTTCTTTCCGGAAAAGTGGTGTACATCCGACCCATGAGCCCAGCGGTGTTCTCTTTTGCTAGGGTTTACATGCCAAGTGCGAGCAGGTTGTGGCTTTTGCCTGAGGTCCTTAGACCGACACGGCGGTTTAGATTGGGGTACTTTGGACTACTTGTCCGGTTGTTGTATATAGCTATAGTAGTGGTTGATGATACATACTTGTAGTTCTTTCATTACATTGTCTTGCTACTATAGTCTTGTTACATGTATACTTTCAGTTGTCCATTACAGTAGCGGTAGTTGTACTTTCTTTCATATATATGTCTCTTTCATTCATTATTATTGCTACTGTATTTCTACTGACCCGTACTGTTGTTTAGGCTTCCTGATCTGGTGAGTACTCCTCGCCTTCATCGGCTTGCGGTACCCACTGGGAGGGGAGACATGTTTTACATGTTCTCACCTCCCCCACCATTTTTCAGGTATTGCAGGCGATGAGTTTTGGGACGAGACGTGAGGTACGTTCGTAGCGGTCGATAGAGCTTCGACCTAGGTTATCGATTTAGTTTTTATCCTTACTATTCTGTTGTTATAGCTTAGTTAGTTTATATGGTTCAGTTAGGTGATCATACTTGATGTTTGAATGTTGGTGAGCTGGTTGAATTTGTGGATTTGTGGAATTATGGATTTGGTTTATGGATCTTCAGTTTTGGGATGTTTGTATACTTTGTGGTTCTCGGATTTGTATTTATGGATTTACCGCATCGTGGTTTTCTACCCCTTAAGGTAGCCAGTTTTCAAATAGATTTCGTGTGGGGAAACAGTTTTCAAAAGATTTTGAATGATTTTCATGTATGAATTAATTAGATTTTAAAAACAAAAGCTTCCGTGTGGGGAGCCACTTTTAAATAGAATGATTGTTGTACTGTGCATTGCATTATCCAGCGTCTAAGGAGTGTTTAGAGGCATGCATCATCTCCAAGGATTGTTAGCTGTATGAAAATGCCATATCATGAATTGGTTGTTGATTGGTAAATGTAGGTTGTGGTTGTGATCCTGTTGTATCGTCTGTACGCCGTGCAAATACAAAGGAGACTCTGCCCGAGTGGACAGAGGAACTTTGTATTTGTGGCGGGTCTGTACGTCACGTGGGCCAGGTGAATAAAAAAAAAAAAATGGCACGTTTTCCGCAACTCTGTTTTTAAAAGGCTTTTAAAATCGGCCCCGGGACGTGACACCGGCGGAGTCCCGATGCGGTTTTTAGGACTCCCGGCACTACAACAGAATTAGGTTATAGGGACACATGTTTGGGACACTTTTGAGTAAGTGTCCCATTTATCCTAAAACTTAAAAAAATATCTACTAATGCCTAAATATAAAGCCCAATCCAACCAAAAATAAAAGATTACTCTACTCAACCCACCACACCCAGTCCATTTGGCCCGATTACAAACAGAAAAGAAAAAAAAAAGAAAAATCAATTACCATCTTTTCTTCTCTCTTTACTCAATCCACTGAAATTCTAGACGAAGAGCCTTTCCTGTCGTCCTCCTCCGCCACTGCAGGCAACGAGATAGAGTTTCGGCGGTTGCTAAATGCTTAAATAAGTGTTGGTAAATTAGCAGCGCTCTTTTAGGTTATAGCGACATTCTTTAACTGTCACTATATACCTAGCGACCCCACATATAGCAATACTTTTTAAAAGTGTCGGTAATTTTAGCTAGCAGCACTTTTTTGACATGTACCTACATTTAAAAGTGTCGCTATAGACCGTTTTTGTTGTAGTGCGGTGAGTTACGGCAATCGATTTTGGGAAACCGATTCCCGTAGGTTTATTAGTGGAGATTGTGAGTTAGTGATACATGTTGGTGGGTTGGATTCTAACCCGGTGGACCCTTTGTAGGTCCGGTTGCTCCGTCTCCGCAGTCGAGAGACCAGTGCCAGATTCGTACAGTTGAGTATTTCGATCCGAAGTCGGTACAGTGGTGCACGCTTGGTGATATCTTCTTACCCTTGCTTTCCATTATTACTCCACATGCGCATTTTATGTTGAGCCTAGCACCTATACAATGTTTCCTTATTGCTCTACTTAGTTGTTCTGCATATCTTGTATCATGTTTAGAGTAGAGCAGTTTCGTAATTATTTGTGATATCTGTGACCTGGTTGGTCGGTTCTCGTATCCCGTACTTGTGACCCATTGGGTCGGTTTACTGCATGTCACGCCCCGGGACCCAGCGGAAGCCGGCCCGGCGCGTGCCCAGACCCGCCATATGTCTAAAACATACAAGGCGTCTAAAACAAAGCGATAAATGTAGCAGTAAAAAGAGAACGTCTAGGAGTATCAGAGCAAGTATATCTAGATGCTACAATAGAGGAAAAGATCTATAAAACTAAAATCCACTAGAAGAAAACATAAAGTAGTACAATAGGAATTCCAAGAACAAAAGCTAAACAAGTACACAGGTGGTCTTTATACATGGTACAAAACTCTCTCTCTCTCACAAAAACCAAAAAGAAGAGAGTGACCACCTAGAAGCAACAGCAAGCTCCGCTATCTAGCTATGCGACTCCCTTACTGCGATCCCGTGCCCCCGCCGGTGCCGAAGGCTTTGAAATAAAACCATAAACAGGGGGCGTGAGAACTATTGAATAATAGTTCCCAGTGGGCAATTACTGGCTTCAGTGAAATGCACCACTAGGCCCAAACTAAAAATGGGTCAGTAAGCAGATATAAACAAAACGATATGTACGACAAGTAAATAAGCATGAATATTTGCTATCACATGATATCTCTACTTAGCAAGATTTAGCGTAAGTAAGAAAAGCTATCCTCATAAGAATGTACCCAAGCATCGTTAGTATGATGTCCATAAATCAAATAGTAAATATGTCATTGTTTACTATTCTAATCAATGTCCACATGGCATGATGAATGCTCAAAATCAAATATGAAGAGACCCGCCCAAAGGCTGTTTAGCCCTGAGACCCATCCTAGGCTGTCTGGCCGGTGCTGAGCCTAATGGCCCCGTGGTAGTCAACATCCCCACTCTAAGAATGAGCCTTTTCCACGGCAATCCACTTCGGCACCCAATCGCGCACGGCGAATATGTATCGCGATGGCCATCTCCGGAGTGCAGGCTTGTAGGGAGCGACCCTGCATGTGCGAATGAGCACAATGGCAAGTAACAAAAGATCCGTCTCAAGTAGTAAGTCCTTATATTTAACAACATGGAATATGTCATAACTCTCTCATAGGCCTATCTTTATATCATCATGTCTAAAATATGGAAGGTAGAAGATGTCCATGGCCTATCTCTATGTCAATACAATAGTCTCATAGTGTGCTAGTCTAAGCCCCTTTATGACACTTTCATTTACTAAGTCCAAGCTTAACCAAATGTTCATAAATGCATAGTTGAGCCACTTAAAACATATGAGGCATGTTTCCAAACGACTAGTGTGAACACTACCCAAATACATGTAACAATACCCAGAATGCTCTACTATATAGAGTGAAAATATTTTTATATATAACACATGCATTTTAAGTGTTTTAAAATTCACATAAATTCCATTAAGCATAGATTTGCATCTAAAATGACGTTACAACGAGTATAGAAAGCACGAGGGCTGTTTCGCCCCGTTTTCATGAAGCCAAACCCACCACAACTCTTGCGCTCCTTCGTTTGCTCCGACGAAGGTGTCCACTAGTCTCCTACCACCCTAAAGATGTAGGAACAAGGGTTAAACGAACCTCACGATCAACCCTAAGCTCAATCAATAAGCAACATAGGCTAAGGTGGAGAAACTCACCTCAAGTGAAGAAATCCTCTCTCAAGCTCCAAATGGGAGTTAGAGTTCTTCAAATCCAACCTAAATAAAGGTTCTAAACCCATCAATTAGGTTTCAAAGCCCTCAAATCGAAAAGCCCCAAAATAAATCCTAAATCTCATTTCTAGGGTTCCATCTAGCCAAATCTAGAAAAACATGTATCAAAAGAAGAATACATGCTACCAACCTCAAGAGGAGTCCCAATCCAAGCTCAAAATGCTCAAAGGTTGAAGATTAATCCACCACAAAGCTCCAAGTTCAAGCTCCAAGCCTCCAAAAGTGAGAAATAGGAAAGAGGAAGATACTCCAAAGCTCCCTCAAGCTTGCTCTCCAACTTCTCCTTCTTCTTCTCCTTCTTTTTCTCTCTCTAGAAGTGTAAGGAGGGTGGGAGGAAGAGATAATGAAGATGAGAGGGAGAGGAGAGGCTCTCTATAGCCTCTAAGGTAACAAAATCCACCTAGGTCCCTCAAAAATGCAACCTGTGCACTGCTCGGTCTGGGCAGTTTTCGTGCTGAGGGACCGGTCTCCCCGACACCTGGGATCGGTCTCTCGGCCTGCCCCGCAAAACCAACGTTCGGGAACCGGTCTCTCCCCGCCAAGGACCGGTCTCTCGGACCTTCTCGCAAAACATGCGTTCGGGAATCGATCTCTCCCCGCCAAGGACCGGTTGCCTCAAGCTGGCCGCGATACTGTTCCGATAGGACCGGTCTCTCCTTTCAGGGACCGGTCCCCGAGAGTGAAAACTCTCAGGACTTAGCCAAAATTTCAGAAATCGAACTTTTAGGTCGGAATACCATCTACGACCTTCCACCAAGTGTGGAAAAGTTCGGAATCCATATCAAACACTCGAACCTCGCAATTTGCACAGGTCTAGTGTGTTACACTGCATTTACTATCGTGACCTACTTGGTTGGTTGGACTATTTAGTGACCTATACGGTCGGTACGCCCTTAGGGGCAGGACTGTCGGCTGGTTGCCAACGGTTGGCTATTGAGCATATCAGCATTGATTGCCCGAGACTCGTACGCATTTCACGAACACCAGCGGTCTGCTCCACCGCAAGAGGGTTTTTTTTTCCGGAAAAGTTGTTCGGTGTGCCAACCCGTGAGCCCAGCGGCCTAGACTGAGTCATATGCAGATAGAGTGGCAGTGGCATCAGGCCTGAGGTTTGCAGTGCGGACCGATAGGGCAGGTTTAGATTGGGCATCTTGGACTCGTTGTCCGTTGATGCATACATACAGTAGCGGTAGCTGTGCATTTATATATCCTGTTCATTTATTATTGTAGCTACTATATTTCACTTACCCATATTATTATATATCCTCCTTTGCTGGTGCCTCGCCCTCGTCGGCTTGCGGTACCCACTGGGAGGGGAGACATGTTTATATATTTTCACCCCCCGCCCCCATTACAGGTGACGTCGCTGGTCCTAGTGGGACGGTTCGTAAGGAGCGAGTCTAGCTACCGATAGTGCCTCCGTCCCATTGTTCGGTTATCCCTTAAACTTGGCTTCGTTGAATAATTGACTTAGACAATTAAATGGTTCAGTATTTTTATTGTAGTTGATTATGCGGGATTTCAATTAGTTTTATGAATGTAATATTGCATTTGGGATTTCTATGAAATGAAAATAGTTCTCTACCCCTCGTGGTAGGTGTTTTTAAAAGAAAAGGTTTCCGGGTGGGAAACAGCTTTTAAAAGAGTTTTCTCGTAGTTTTCCTGACTTAGTATTTCAAAATAAGTTTCCGGGTATGAAACATTTCAACTAATAGTTGTGGTTTTATTATTAGACTCTGAAAGTAAATCTATTGGTGAATGGTGTATGAATGTATAAATGTTGAATGTTTGTATATTCAGCTGTGGTGGTTGTATTCCCGTTATATACCTTGTACTTGTGCGACGCCGTGCAAATACATGGGAGACTCTATCCGTATGAACAGTGGACTCCCTATATTTGTGACGGATCTGGCATACCCTGGGGGTCAGGTTTTCAAAAAAAAAATTTTGGACACTTCCGCTGTGTTTTTAAACTAAAAAGAGACCCCGGAGCGTGACAATAAGAGAATAATATCGAAAATATATGAAATTTGATTTCTAAACACTTCAAATGGTATAGATCATGTTCAACGGCGCCGATTGTCGATTTGGAGGCTCCATCATCGAAAACAAATGGGTGGCAACGGAGCCCGTTTGCTACCGATAGTATTCTGGCTCAACTCTATATATATCCCATTTGTTTTCGATGATAGAGCCTCCAAATCGACGATTGGCACCATTGAACATGATCTATACCACTTGAAGTGTTTAGAAATCAAATTTTAAATCTTTTCGACATCATTTGCCTAATGATCAAAGGGTTTCAAAATTTGTAATTTTAATGGTCGATATGAGGAGTTTTCTCATTTAACAGCGTAAAGATATCCAAATCAATTAAATTTTTGTTAGAAAATTCTTTAAACTATTTAAAACAAGATCTATACTCTTGATCTTGATTACAAAACTTCTATCATCATTTTTTAAAGAATATTCATTTTCAGCCGTTCATTTTTATGTCAACTCGATGGATAAAAGAACAATATCGAAAATGTATGAAATTTGATTTCTAAATACTTCAAGTGGTATAGATCATGTTCAACGGTGTCAATCATCGATTTGGAGGCTCCATCATCGAAAACAAATGGGTGGCAACGGAGCCCGTTTGCTATCGATAGTATTCTAGCTCAACTCTCTCTCTCTCTCTCTCTATATATATATATATTGTTTTTAGATATATTAAAATATCTTATTATTATTATTATTATTATTTAATGTGTTAATAATATTAATTAAAATATCTTATAATTATTATCATGATGATGATGATAATTACTACTGTAATAATTAATACCAGTGCTACTATCATATTATATTATATTATATCATATTATGTTATATACATCTTTATTATTTTTATAAATTTATATTATATGTTATCTTATAATATATTATATTATATAATATAAAATAAAATGTTATATAATGCTATAAATATATTTAATATATAATGTTTTAAAATATAGTCTTTAATTATTTATTTATATTATATGTAAGTATTTTAATATATTACTATTGAAGAATATTATATAATATTATGCGTAAACTTCAAATACCACCTTGTGATTTCGTATTTTCTCATTTTAATACCTTATAGTTTAAAGTATATCATTTTAATATACTGTGATTTTATTTTCTCTTTCCGTTAGTACTTTCTTTAACTCTCTATTAAATCATATACAAAAAATTTTAGATACCCTACCGATGGTTTATCAAATATTTATTTTAATGCCTTGTGATTTAATAAATTTTCACTTTAGTATCCTGTAGTTTAACTTTGTTATTGATTTAACAAAAAAATTAATGTAGAAAATAACGGAAAAAAAAAATAAAGCCACATGATACTAAAGTGATACATTTTAAATAATAGGGTACTAAAGTGAGAAAGCATGAAACAGAGGGATATTATTTGAAGTTTTTTCCTAATATTATTGAAATGACCGGTGCGCTTTTTCTATCAGCATGCGCTTTGGGATTGCTTGTTAGCGCTTACAATCTGCCAATTTTTTGCTAAAATTTTTTATTCATGAAATCTAATGACAGAGAATGATCTTTCCAGTATATCTATGCTAGCACCAAAAAAATCACCTCTCGGAGTTCTTTTGAAAATTCTTCTTAGAAAAACTAGCAAAAAACGTATAGATTTTTTTTTTCTTTTTATAAATACTTTTAAGAATACTCCGTGGACGTACACAAATCTGCTTCATGAATAAGAAATTTTCTGTACGAATGGATAGAGTATTCTTTGTACATATACGGCGTAGCACAAAATTCATAAAATCTAATGATAGAGAGTTATCCGTCCAATCGATGCGTGAATCTTGGACTGCAAATAAGATAAGTATGAAAGAAACATCAAATGATAGTATAAGGAGAAGGGTCCCCACACACACAAGCTTGCACACCGAAAGAGCAATAAATTTAGCGATTGCGATAACAAGAAAAGAATGTAGTTTAAGCAACAGAAGTAGGTCAAATTAATGTCTATTTCCGTGATCTCCTCTCTTTCTTTATATTAATTTGACCTTAGATAAGAGTTTTGTAGAGATTGTAAGCTGAAAAGCGAGTTAAGTACCTTACTCAAAAAAACAAAAAAAAAGAATAATAATAATAATAATAATAATAATAATAAAGAGAAAGATGTTTGATCATACAGTCTAGGAGTGCTACATACGTTTTGCCAATATATAATAATTCATAAGATAATAATCCAAAGGAACATTGCCGTGTGTCAAGTTTAGTCCCTAATAAATTGTAAAGAAATAATTTGTTTTTAATTAGATTTAAATGATGTTAAGTTACATTCCTATAATTTTTTGAGTGTTAATGCCTTTTAATAGTATTTAAATGTTTGCATTTTATATTAGGATGAAAAGTTGAAGAAGTCAAACACCTTTTCTGCTTTTAAAACCTGTTAATACAGTATAGAGAGTTGAAAAAGTTGAAGAGATGACCTTTTGTTGCAGAAAACAGAACTAAGTACTTCATGCGCTTACATATTCTTTTTCGGATTAATTGTATACAGCTCTATGTAAATATAACGAATAGTAGATATATTTCTACAAAATTCAATTTTTTATTTTTATTTTTGCAAAAATTCTAATGTTTTCAAATATATCTCTGCTGTTAGGATCCGCTAGAAAAATATAGTTAACTATAGGTAAAATACTTAATCATTGTTAGTGAATGAGATAAATTTACCTCTCTTATAATATAATAAAGGCTAAATTACAGAAAACTCCCTTGTCAAAACACGATTTTTCACTATTCCCTCATGTCATTTAAAAATCTACACTTTGCCCCCTTGTAAAATGAAAAATGTGCACTTCACCCCCTACCGTTAGTGATCCGTTAGGATTCTGTTATAAAATATTTTTTTATGCCCAAAATACCCCTCTGCCATTTTCCCTGTTGCTTCGCCTTCCTCCGCCTTCCTCCGCCTCGCCGCCTCGCCATCCTCCACTGTCTCGCCCTCACCCACATCCCCGTCCGCACCCACAAGCACGCCTTCGCCCTCCTCCGCCGCCTCGCCTTCGCCCTCGTTGTCGTTACCCACCTCTCCATCACCCCCACGTCGATTTTCACCCTACTATCGCCGAAATCGAGGGGCGGCGAGGGTGCAGGAGGAAGATGAGGTGTGAACCGCGGAGAAACCGCGGCCGATCGAGGCGTGAACCGCGGCCGATCGAGGCGTGAACCGCGGCCGATCGAGCCTGCTGTTGAGGAAGATGAGGGAGAAGATGAAAATAGTGAGGGACAAAATGGTCATTTTATCATCACAGTACACACCGTACCCCTCTGTAAACATTTTTTATTTTACAAGGAGGCAAAGTATAGGTTTTTAAATGACAGGGGGGTTTTATGTAATTTAGCCTACAGTAAACCTATTCACTTATAAAGTAAGAAGATGACCTTTGGAAGGACATTTTTGTATAATTCTAATAGTTGGGACTTTTGGAAGAACATAATTGTAATGACAAAAATGTCATTTAACTTATTTGTTGTTAAAAAATAAAAAGTACTCCATAGGGGCAAATATGAATATCATTGGACTTCTGCAGAGATAAAATGAAAAGTTAAGCTTTATGGTAGCGTTTGGTTGGGGAACAAGGGGGGAATAAGCCAATGTTCCCCCCCTTTGTTCCCAAACGCCACGTTTGGTGCCCGGGAACAGTAGTTCCCGGGTTCCTGAAATAAGCTGGCATAAAGCTCGAACTGTTGTTCCACCCTTTTCTTTGAACAAGTTTGTTCCCAGATAAGAACAAGGTTGATTAAAGTCTAAATTTAATTTTAATGATAATAAATCATTAATTAATCTAATTAACATATTTAAATTATTATTTATTACTTAAATAATAAAATAATTTATTTTTTTATTATTTATAATTAATTATTAATAATTATTATTCTTAATAATTAGATAATCAATATTATTATTAATTTATTATTTATAATTAATTATTAATAATTATTATTTATTAATAAATATTATTATTAATAATTAGATAATCGATATTATCATTAATTAATAATTATTATTAGACTAAATTATAGAAAACCCCCTTGTAATAACTCGCTTTTTTACTTTTCCTCCCTGACATTTAAAAACTTACACTTTGCCCCCCTGTAAAATAAAAAATGTGCACTTCACCCCCTACCGTTAGGGTTCCGTTAAAAAATATATTTTTATGCCGAAAATACCGCTCCGCCATCTCCCTGTTGCTTCGCCTCCCTGCGGCTCGCCACCTCGCCGCCGCCTCGCCGCCTCGCCGCCTAGCCGCCTCGCCGTCCTCCACTGCCTCGCCCTCACCCACATCCCCTTCGCCGTCCTCCGCGCCTCGCCTTTCGACTCTCTTTGCCCTTCTCCTACTGTCGCCCATTCTCGGTTTTCGCTACTGTCTGCCGAATCGAGGGCTGGCGAGGGTGCAGGAGAAGCAAGAAAAACAGGTGTGAGAAGAAAATGGAGAGAATCCGCGACCTGAGTCTGAGTGTGGGAACGCGGCGCGAGACAAAGGGGCGGCTGAGGAAAGATGGAACAGAAGATCGATCAATGGCGAGGCAAATGGTCATTTTACAACCAAGCAGTAACCCCCTGTGAACATTTTTCATTTTACAGGGGGGCAAAGTGTAGGTTTTTAAATGTCAGGGGAAAAAAGTGAAAGAGAGAGTTTATTACAGAGGGGTTTTCTGCATATTTAGCCTTATTATTAATAACATTATTATATAATTAGAATAATCGACTATTATATTATCATTATTTATATTAATTTTATTAAAATTTATTTATTATTTATTTTTAAATAATATTTGATGTTAATTAATTAGATAGTATAATTTTAATTTCAAATTAAAACTCTATTCCTCTTGTTCCAATCTAACAATCCAAACGCTATTTACCTTATTCCTAGGAACAATCCAATTTTTATCCACACGCAAAATTGGTCTAATTCCTGCTTATACTGTACTTGTACGGCTATGTTAGGTCCTATGTTTGGCAAGTTTCGTGGGTCGATTCGAGTCTTGAAGAAATTCGGAGCGAGTATTGAAGATCGAAGAATCTAAGACTTGAAGAATCGGAAAGGACGAAAACAGCAAAACTTGAATCACGATGCGTTGGTAAGTTTTAAAATCTTGTTTATGGTGATTCATACTTAATAATAGATCTTAGAACAGTTTTCAAGTTGTAATTGATTAGAAGTTTCTAAGAGTTTGTAAAATCAAACAATCATTTTCAGCGAAAATTGCATGCTCGTACGGTACAAGGCTTTTCTGTCCAGGGTACAGCCTCAACGTTTGCGCAGAAGGTTTTGATGTTGCCGGTACAAGCTCATGCTGTACCCGTACAAGCCCTGTTCCGGAACAAGCTGAAGCTAACCAGGGTAATAGGAGGCTTCGCAGAAAATCCTTCCGTCATGGTGTACCCTGGACAACATTCCTTGTGCCTGGATAAGGCTGTTTTTGGAAAGAAACTTTCTAATTCGACTCCAATTGATCTAAAGTCATAAATAAGCTATAGGGGTTCCTAACATACAAGCATCATAAGATTACATGTTTGAGAACCTAGAGCTCGGATTTCATCTAAAACTCTATTTCTACAAAAAGCCTTTTTTAGATCAAATCGAGATATTGAATTATGAAATTTGATTTAATGATGTCGATTTGATCTCCGCTTCGTCGCTTGGAGTTCTATTCTGGTTTTCTACGATACTCCTAAGCGAACGGATCACCATACACATGAGCCTTTCATGAACGGCGTAGTGATTCGGCGTAACGAACGGTATCGTGTTCGGATCGTGACCGTGATTTTCGAGTGAGTGCGTCGGGATTGACGTGACTCGAGGCTTCGTCGATCGAAGTGTGACGTTTCGTGATTCGGGAAGTGGCGTTCGTGGATTCGGACGTGGGCGTGACAAACGCCTTGGTGTGCGCGAGATCCGAGAAGATAGAAGAGAGGTTTGAGTCCGTGTATTCGGTAAATCACCTTGTAACTTTTATCTTAGTGGATTGTTACGCGTGTTGGTCCCGTGGGTTTTTTACTCCGAGTTGTGAGTTTTCCACGTAAATCTCGGTGTGCTTTTTATTCCGCATTTATTTTTATTGTATCGAGATTGTGATTTTTTGGCCTTCACCTATTCACCCCCTCTCTAGGTGATAGATACAATCTAGATAGACCTTGGGCTATTCAAAACCTTTCAATTGGTATCAGAGCGGATCTAGAAATGTTATCTAACTGGGCGCGAAGATCGATGCCCCGCTCTTCGACGGCACGAATTATGCTATTGGAAGTTCGCTATGAGAGCTTTTCTAAATCGCAATCGATAGCGGGTATGGAAAGCTATTGAATCGGATGGAAACATCTACACGGAAGTTCGTCGATGTGCTACCAGTCCTAAATCATCGAAACAGTGGAAAAGATGATAAGAACTAGTCATTTCGTTTAATGGTAAGAATTAAGCTTTATTCAATGTCTTTATCACAAACGGCGTTTACTCTGAGTTTTCGCATGTCGGCGAAACCGGCAAAAGAATATTTGGGATAACTCTTCAAGTTACGCACATGAAGGAAACAAGCTTAGTAAAGGTCACAAAATTGCAAATCCTAACTAGCAATTTGATTCAATTTCTATGGAGCGAAAATAGAACCTTTACCGGTAACTGATACACGTCTACAAGATGTTGTTAACCACTTGTGCTAAACTTGGGAGAGAAAACCCGGATTCAAAGGTTGTTAGAAGATTCTTCGAACTCTTCCGGAACGTTTTCGGGCAAAGGTCTGCCGCGCTCGAAACGGTACAAACATCCGGACGAGATGAAATAGAAAGATAGTAGGAGCTTTACAACGTATGAAATGACTTTTCCATACTAAATCAATCTTCTTCCAAGTCTTCTTCTAAAGCACAGGTTTGCATTTGAAATCTACAAAGGAAAGGACGAGACTAAGTCGATGATGTACAATTGAGACTTGAACAACAATTGGCGCTTCTCACGAAGAAGTTTCGTCGAATTTTCGAAGAAGAATAGATCGGACACAAGGCTTCATCGTCTAAATCTTCATCGTCTACATCTAAGAGAAGAGCGTGCAAAGGCTTCGAAAGAAAAGGATGTCTTTGAAGCGAGTATCCAATGCTTCAGTGCAAAGGTACGGCCACATTGCACGATTGTCCTCCAAGAAGACGTTTAGACAAAAGGCTATGCAAGCAAGACGGGTGATGATACAATTCCGAGTCGACATCAAGCTCGAGTGATGAAGAAAAGAATGATAAATTGCTCTATTTGCTAATGCTCCTCGCGAATTTGTTGTTTATCGCTCTTTTCTACTAATCCAAATATTTCTCTTCTTCACATGATTCATCGAGTAACAATGGCGAAAGTAAGAGGAATCAAACGACGACGACATAAGCGGAAGCTACATCAACTTCTCTTTGATCAAAGAAGATGTAAACTCAACAAGAATTGAGACGTCGTTTGTTGGACTTGAGGGGAAAACAACAACGTAAGAATTGAATAAGGTTTTGAGGAGCGAAAGGGTTCAAGTTTGAAGATTAATCGGACCTCCAAGAGAGAAGCTAGTGATGCGAATCAACGATCAAATCCTCTAATGACAAATTGGATTTTTGGAGCATCAATTCATGAATCGCACAAGTCCAAATCAATCCTTGATCCGATCAAGTTCGTCAACCCAATCCGATCTTCAACAATTTTTCTTCGGGATAAAGAAGTTGGACAAAATGCTTGGATTGGTGCAAACGAGCAAATTTGGTCTTGGATATGAACGGACATATGTTGAGAAGGATCAATGGCGACATCTAAAGTCTCAACACCTTCAAAAGGCAAAGTGTGTCATCGATGTGGCATCGAAGGACACTCAAAAAGGAATTGCCCAAACAAAAATATACGTTACACATCGCAAATTCAAAACATTCATCGGCGTCATCTACTATTCGACTTCCCCAGGAATCAAAAGCAAAATAATTAAAGTCAAGTGCCTCAAAGAATCGGATCTTACCTAAGCCACAAGCGAACCGGTTCTTTAATGACAATCGCCAAGTTCATCAAAACAGATGCACAAGCCTCAACCGAAGAAACACCAACGGTTGACAAAAGTCTAAACAAACGTCACCTAACGTCGACAAAGTCGAGAAACCAACGATCCGACAAGTTTGATCCCGGAAAGGTGATATCTTCCTTCCCCTCGTCTTAGTCTTTTTTGTCTATAGTGTAATGCTTTGAGTGTGCTTTGTTGTTTAATTTTTTTCATTGCATTACATTGTTTGAATGATTTTTTGTGCATTGAATTTTTATTTATTTTGAGGAAAATGTTGTTAGGAATTTCAAAATTTTCGAGAAAAAGAATGATTGAGATCTATGATTTTTGAAGAGAGAGATTTTTCTAAAAGGGTTTAACTCAGCAATCATATTAAGTTAAATTCATATGAATTATCACATTTACTCCACTATTATTATTTTGACGATAATTTCATTATATTGATTCTTATATCATAAATTCATACAAATTTTGAAATCAAAATTTGATTTGTGGTGATCTAATTCATCTTGGTTGTGAGTGTTGGATATAGAGAATGGATATTCCCAATTGACTAAAATTCGTCAAAATTATTTTCAACTGTGAGATTGTCTACATTTAGGGGAGTTTGAAATTGTTTAAAAAATAAAAAAAAAGGAGAAAAAGAATCTCTATATGTAAAAGATGTGGAAAGAGTTACATCCTAAAAGGAGGTTGAAAACTACCACAATGTAGGAAAGAGCTACCACCGCCGGTCGTCGCAAGTGTGTGAAGGTACCAACATGAAGATTGAATTTGAGTAACCGAAAAAGGTTGAAAAAAAATTGAATATTTTAGAATTTTCGGAGTTATAGGTGGTAAGTTGAAAAAGATGCTCAAAGAGCCACCCCTGGTATCATATTAGTTAAATCTCTATTTTGAACATTTGCGACAAATTGGTGTTATATTTTTGTTGAATTTCTAAAAAATATTTTTTTATCAACTTACATTGATGTTTGATCATTAAATTTATTTTTGATAATGAAATTTGATGTTTTGATGTATTTGAATTCTATAATCACTATTGTCATTATAATGATTCTGGAGTAAAAGTCTAATTTATTTGAAATTATATTAATTTGATGGATTTAACCAATTTTCGAAATCTGAGATCGTTCATCGAGCTTAGTCACTCTCTTTTTCTACTTTGCATTTAGATGATGTTTTAGTTTCAGTTCTGCTTGTTTTTTTTTGGCCTGTAACTATGACTTGACTACGCTTACATTTTTCTAGTATGTTCCTCTTTTTATTTGCTTTCTATTTGGCAATTTTTGACAAAAAGGGGAGAGCATAGAGAAGGGGAGAGCATGGATGAACAGCGACAAATCGAACTAAGCAGAGGTTGATAAGTTCAAAGAACAAAGGAAGAGATGTTCGAGACGTGAAGAACAAAGGGGGAAAAGGTATAAGATTAAGATTAATCATTTTGAATGTGTTTGCAGGAAATCAGACTGTCAAGACTCTAGTGCGTTTAAGTCATAGAGTCTGTTTTAGTGAGTTTTGATGATAATTTGAGTTTAAATTGTATTTGGATTACACGCGAGGGTTCGATGTTTTGGTGATGACATTGAACTTCGTTTTTTTCTTAAAATTGTAATTTGTGAAGTTTGTGTGTTCTTGTCACGAAATTGCCAAAGGGGAAGAATGTTAGTCCTATGTTTGCAAGTTTCGTGGGTCGATTCGGAATCTTGAAGAAATTCGGAGCGGAGTATTTGAAGATTCGAAAGAATCCAAGACTTCGAAGAATGGAAAGGACGAAAAACACGCAAAACTTGAATCACGATGCGTTGGTAAGTTTTAAATCTGTTTATGGTGATTCATACTTAATTTAGATCTAGAATCATGTTTTCAAGTTGTAATTGATTAGAAAGTTTCTAAGAGTTTTGTAAAATCCAAAACAATATATTTTCAGCGAAAATTGCATTGCATATTGCGCGTACTCAGCTTTTCTGTCCAGGTACAGCCATCAAACGTTTGCGCAGAAAGTTTGAGGTTGTTCCGTACAAGCTTCATGCGTACGGTACACAGCCCTGTTCCGGAACAAGCTGAAGCTATCCCAGGGTACAGGAGCTTCGCAGAAAAATCTTCCGTCATGGTGTACCCTGGACAAATTTCCTGTTCGCGCGTACAAGGTGCTGTTTGGAAAGAAACTTTCTAATTCGACTCCAATTGATTCTAAATCTATAAATAAGCTATAGGGTTCTCTAACATATCAAGCATCATAAGATTACATTTTTGAGAACCCTAGAGGCTCGGATTTCATTAAAAACTATTTCTACAAAAAGCTCTTTTTAGATCAAATCGAGATATTGAAATTTGATATTAATATGTCGATTTGATCTCTGCGCTTCGCTGTGAGTTCTATTCCTGCTGTTTTCTACGATGCTCCTAACGAAGGATCACCTATACACATGATGCTCTTCATGAACGGCGTGTGGATTCGGCATGAACGAAGACGGTTCGTGGATTCGGATCGTGAGCTCGTGATCGAGTGGGGTCGTGGATAGAACGTGATCGAGGCTTCGTGGATTCGAAGTGGTGACGTTTCGTGGATTCGGGACGTGGCGTTCGTGGATTCGGACGTGGGGCGTGGACAACCCGTTGGTGTGCGCGAGATCCGGAGAAGATAGAAGAGAGGTTTGAGTCCGTGGATTCGGTAAATCACCTTGTAATCTTTTATTCTTAGTGGATTGTTATCGCGTGTTGGTCCCGTGGGTTTTTTACTCCGAGTTTGGAGTTTTCCCACGTAAATCTCGGTGTGCTTTTTATTTTCCGCATTTATTTTTATTGCATCGAGATTTGTGGTTTTTTGGCCTTTCACCTATTCACCCCCCTCTAGGTGATAGATACAATCTAGATAGATCCTTGGGCTATTCAAAACTTTCAGCCTATTCCTATAATAAGCAGTTCTTATTTATATCCGAACCAAACGTAGCCTATAGGAATATATATTTGTTATTCGATATATTTACAGATGCAATTAACCCCTTCTTTTTCAATAATCCTGAATGTTAGGATAGATCAAGTATTGAGAAATAATAGAAACAAAACGCACTGACGATAATAACGGTAAAGCACAGAGACATCATAGAAACGTCTGTGCATAGAAATCAGACAACAAAGAATACCAAAATTTACGTGGTTTGACCAAAATCTACATCTCACAAACCAAAGCAAGAAGAAGCTTTATGTAAAATACTTAAAAGTACAATGTATTCTTCAACACCATGCTGAATATACCATATTCAGTACAAGAAAAAAGAAATTAAAATCGAAATAATCTCACCAAAGAACGGTTGATGGAACAACTTTAAGACTAGGCTGAGCGAACTTCTCCAATAGATGTTCTCAAATCTTCTCCTCTTAATTGAAACACTCTCTAAGCCGCTCTTCTTCTTCTTTTCTCTTTTGGTGGTTCTTCAAAATCCTATGTTTTTCCCATATAGCTTTCCCAAAAGATCCTCCAATGAAGTTATACATGATCCCATATATATACCTCGAAACTTCAAATTCAAAGTCTACTTAGATTGCCAAATCTGTAGTATCCCTAGTGTTTCGTTGCCAGTGAGACTTCAGCATCTGAGGCTTGTCGACATATCTGGAGAGTTTCGGGACAAGTCGGAGTCGTTTTGGCTCGAAATGGATGCAAAACGGACTCGATGCGAGGCGAGATTGGAGTTCTGACACTGAAATCCGCAAAGTGCAGGATTTCAGTGTTGAGTACCGGTACCATACAGGGGAGTACCGGTACCCAGTGTATTTCCAAATAGACTGCTCTCGGGTTGCGCCAATTTGATACTGAGTATCGGTACGACATCGCACTGGTACCGGTACCCTGTGTGCAAGCTGCGGGTTGAGAGGTCGAGTACCGGTAACCAAATCGGGTACCAGTACTCTAGCTGTCATTTTGAGTTGGTAAAGGGTAATGCGGTCTTTTTGTTGGTGGTTATCCACGCCACCTACTCTCCCTCATATTTATCCACCTGAGAGAGGGTACTTTTCTCATGTTCCTCTCTCTCTCTAGATTTGATCGTGTTTGAGGGAGATCGCGACTCGAGCTCGGGAGATTTTCGACGTAAATTCAGAGGGCCGTTTGAGTGTGCGTGCGTCGCGGTTGTGTCGTTGGAGGCTGGACGAGCGCGTGATTTCCTCTCATTTTGACCTCTCGCCTCAGTTGGACGAGCTTTTCGAGGTAGGTTGAAGTTTACCGAAATCGTCGGAATATCTTCTAAGTTTTGAATATCGTCGGCATGTATCATTGGTTTATTTTCTTGCTAGTACTCGAATTCATGGATTAGAGATAAAATCTGAATTTGGAGTTAAGCTAGTAGTATACTTTTACATGTTGGACTTGGAATTAACTTAAGAGAAAACATATAGAATCTACACTGTCATTTCTAAAAATTACCAGATTTAGCTTTAGGAGCTGTGGTTCATTTGTATCGTCGCTGTTTGTATGCGGTGGATATCCAGATTAGTGTCGGATGAGTTTACGCTCGTGGTAGGATGCCGAGTTTATTTTACATTAGTGTGTAGACTGTTTCGGACTGTCGGGTGCCGTTGCGGTTGACGGTGGAACCAGATTGCTATTTTTGCATCGGATTGTACCAAGGCACGTGAGTTTTTGTTGTAGGACCAGTGCCACGCCTCACGACCGGACTTAGTTGGTCGGTTCGGGCACGTCGAATAGACGCCGAACGGACAGCACCTCCCCTGTACGCCCAAGGCTCAACACAAATACAAATCGAGTAAATATTTTGCACATGCGGAAACATATACAAGTGGCTTGCACGAGGGCAAGCAGTAGCCAAAGTGGAAGTACTAAACTAAACATCCATACAAGTAAGATGATTAACTTTTAATCACAAACATGCATTTAACCTTGGTATTCTTTTACATTCTTTTACATCATTTCTTCTCTTATACATTATTCATATTCTTTCACTTAAACATCTATAATCATCAAGTACAAAAGATGATATACAAAAAGGGGTATGCAACTATACAAATGAAACCATCTCGGGTGGTCCCTATTTATGGCGCGATGCTTTTACCGCGATCGTCGACCGGCTCACTCGGTCCCGGCTCTGTGGAAATAGTGGGGTGAGAACTACAACAAAGTTCCCAGTGAGTTCGGTCACCGACCTCGCCGATTTTTTCACTAGATCTAAATCAAGCATAATAGAAGAATAGATAGATAGTAACCAACTAAACAAATGCAGCTAATATGCCTGAACAAGATATAATCAATGAATATGCTCAAATAGAATGCTCATGATGAATGCAAGATTACTTTTCATTACTCAATCTCGTGGTTAACCCATATGTTTCGCCCTCAAGTCCCTAAATCAGGCCCTCAGCTTCCTCCCGACGGGACCAGACTCACCAACTCAAATCCCTAATATCGGGCCCTCAGTTTCCTCCCGACGGGACCGTCCTCTGGGCAACACTAACCTAGTGATGACAACTCCGGAGCTCATCGCTCGAGGGGGAGCTACCACCCTTAAGCCAAGACTTATAGGCGAGTATAATCAATCCTTAACTTTAAGGATTCCAATGCTCATATAACCCTTAACTATAAGGTTGTTATGTCATAATATCAACTATATTATTTTACTTGCATTCCTTAACTTTCATTAGTGTCACGTACACTACATATTCTTTATACTCATTCACATGCATTCATTAATGTCACACACTAAGTGTCAACTCTAGCATTCAAAACTCATTGATACTACTCTATGTGTTTACTAATGCCACACAATACATATGTCATAATGTCATTTGTTTTTAATGTCACTAGATTTTTTACCTTGTCTAGGTTCTTGTCACCATTTATGCATACATAGGGTTTTTACAAGTTCTCACTAGTTTACAACCATCTCACATGCATTTGTACTCACAATATGCATTGACACATATCCACATGCTCTCATTTCACCCTACAATGCATAATGATCATATATAACCCATGCTCAAAAAATGACACTTTAGACATAAAAGGAATTCATCAATTTCGGAAAGCACCACCTACCTCGTATGATTATAAAGGTGCTACGGTTCAATTCTTGTGATTTTTGGGCTCCTATTCTCTTGACTGCGGCAAAACGAAGATAAATTAGGCTTTTTCCCCAATATCGTTACGTAGACTCGTCGAATCGACGAACCGAGTCCACCAATGAGTTAGAAATACCCCCAATTTAGTTTCTACAAGGTCAATTTGCTTTTAAACCATCCTAGGGCAAAAGTCTCAATTTTGGTGCCCTGACAATGTCATTTGTCCAATACACCGTTTCGATTTCTAAAACAAGCAAAAGCAAGCATGTTCAATCTCTAGGAACTCACCTAGAACCATTTAAACCATTCTTAGGGCGTTTGAAACAAACCCTAGAAATCAACCATGAGAGCACTATGAAGAAACATGAATTTTCATGTGTTTTCATGGTCTCCACAAGGTTTCCACTCTTATAAGAAGATCAAAACCAAGGATTTAGGGCATAAAACCAAGCCCTAGCCTCAATCTTATAAGAAACCTTACCTTAGCCCACAAGCTCACCAAGGTCCTCCTTGTAGGTGAGCCCTAAACCCTTCAAAACTCCAAATCTCCTCCAAATCCACCTCTTGATCTCCACTTTTAGCCTTGGGAGAGAGTTTCTAGAGAGAGAGAGAAATGAGGGAGAGTTATGTTCTCAGCTGGGAACAAGAGAAAAGAGAGGGTGGGGTACTTTATAGGTTGCTACAATAGCAAATAGACCCTCCTTCTTTTCATTTTGTAGCAGACCATCCTGCTGTTTTCGCAGCACTGCGTACCGGTACGCGGGTGGGTGTCACCGATACTCCCCCTGTTCAACCGTCCAACCCGAGAGCTAGCTGTTCTCGGGTTGCTGCGGGGTATCGGTACGCACCAGGGGTGTCACCGGTACGCCGCACCGCAGAGGCCAAACCCAAGAGTTACTATTCTCGGGTTGCCTGCCTGGTACCGTTACGCATCGGGGCTGTCACTGGTACATAGGGCTCCAGACTTCAATTATGCACTATTTCGTTCCCGCCAAGCAATGCTAAAACCTTTCTAACTCTCTTGGAACTCAATTTTAACCCTTTCAATATTGTTGGAATGTTAAATGGACTTTGTCTAACTATTTCTCTCACACACTTTAGTCAATTTGACTAAAGTTCGATATCCTCTACCGAGTTTCGGTATATTACAACCAGCTAGACCCATTTGTTTTGATTATAGCCTGTGAGAGTCTGATTGAGCTCGACAGAGACACGCTTGCATAATCGGTTCGGTAGCACCCACTAGTGCCACTCCGGAGTTGGGCTTTGTGCGTTTGCATTGATGTCGTAGTGTCCGGTTTGAACTTGCTCTCCACCAACAACCCAGCGTGGTGGTGGTTGGTGTAGCTTCGACAGGCTGGACGGCTGCGTTCACAATCCCTAGTGAGATTGGGTCAGAGAGTGCATTCTATATCTACAGACAGTGATAGCGATAGTATAGTGGCATTTAGCTATAGAGTTTTACCAGTATTTTTTACTATCCTTGTATATACTCTCTGTAGACTTAATGGGTGAGCCGTTGAGATCGGTAGCGGCACCCACTAAGGACTACTTTTCGTAGTAGTTCTCACACCCAGTTGTTGACCCTTTTTTGCAAAGCCTTCGTCTGCGGCTGCTACGGTTGCCGATTCTGATCGTGAAAAGGGAGTTGCTAGCTAGATCCTTTCCAGTCTTGTTGCAGTGGTAGAGGAGTACCTCTCACAGGTTTTTTTGGGGTATTTATGTATATATAGTTGTTGTCTGGATACTCGCTGGAGCGAGTGGTGTAGTAGACATTTTGTATGTACTGGAACCGCTCGAGGTTTTTCTATATATGTTTTTTAGTTTAGCAGCTCTTTACCTTATGGTTGTAGCTTCGTTTTGTTTATAGGTACAGCTATCGCTTCGTATACAGGAAAATTTCTATGAATACGGCGGGTCTGTTGGCGTGTCTGGGGAAACGTGTAATCCGGGGCATGACAAAATCCAACCTCCAAAACTAATTGGTTAGATTCTCAATAGAACCAAGAGAAGTATAATTGATTAAAAAGTAATTTTTGATCGGTTTTCCTAATCTAATTGATTGGACTGGCAATTCAATCGCTTGGATTGGTTGTCTGACCAATCGGATTGTTCTACGAGAATCAAAAATCCTAATTTTGACTAATGATCTGATTGTTCTATAAGGAGGTACCCCAGCACATCTCCCTTTCCTGACTTGTAACGACTCGGCCCACTACCAATAATAGCATGTCTGGCGGTGGTTAGGTCCAAAAGATTAAGAAGGTTGAGCATGCTAGAACTAGAATATTTCTAGGATAGGTGATCCCCTGGTAAGTGGGGCGGTCAGCTAAGGCTAGTGAGACGAGTCTCACATTGCCAAGTGGTAATGAGTTTCTAAAACCGTCTAAAGTGTTTTGGGCCGGTGGTTTTGGCGGTCAACTAATGTCAAGTTATGTAATGAATAGCTTAGAGTGTCACCGACCGTAATGTCAGCTGCTGTCAAATCATGAAATAGATAACTAAGAAAATCACCGACCATAAGGTCACTAATGTCAAAATCATCTACTATAATCATACAATAGATAACTCAATTCCAAAGGATTACCACTCTACCACTAAATCATGATAATATGAGAGAAGAGCAAGCGTAGAGCAACTAACTACGAAGTCAAGTGGTGTACGAAAGCTCAACCAGTATCAAGTAAATGAAAGGAGGTAATAAGGACAGAAATCACCGAGTAGGCACCACTTTACCTACTTTGAATCAAAGTACCCACCTCTACCGTAGAATTAAACCGGGCCTTACATAACTCGTGAACCACACTCGCACATGGTTCCTCCAGCCCTGCAACACCCTTGCACTTCATCAACTTTGTCCCTGAAATCGGCTTCATCAATATATCAGACCTCTTATCTTTAGCATCAATAGTTTTTAAGTTTGAATAGTTTTATCTCTAGCACATCTCCAATCCAACAATATGTGACGTTGATGTGCTTTGTCCTTGAATGAAAGGCCAAATTCTTATTGATATTGATATTGATAGTACTCTGATTGTTAGCATAGATTACATACTCTTCTTGCTAGTAGGAATCGGAGGACTTACGCGCAAAATGGCATATTGTATAAATATACCATCTAGGGTTTCTCATGTAGCACACTGGACCTGTGCAAATTGCGAGGTTCGAGTGATTAAATGTGTTCCGAGCTTTTCCACACTTGGTGGAGGGTTGTAGAATATTTTTCGGACTTAAAAAGTTCGAAAATCTAAGTTCTGGACGAGTCCCGAGAGTTTTTACTCTCGGGGACCGGTCCCTGGCTGGAAGAGACCGGTACCCCCAGAACAGTATTGCGGCAGCCTTGAGGCAACCGGTCCCTGGCGGATGAGACCGGTCCCCGAGCGCCTCCACGCGGGGAGAGATCGGTCCCATGCGGGGAGAGACCGGTTCCCGAACGTTGAATTTTCGGGGCAGGCCGAGAGACCGGTCCCAGGTCGGGGAGACCGGTCCCTCAGTCCGAAAATTGCCCAGTCTGGGCTGATGCAATATTGGAAAATTAAGAGGCTTCTCTCGATTTTGTTACATTAGATAGCCTATATGGCCATTCTACCCTCTCTCTTCCTCATTTCTCTTTCTCTCACTCACCCAACACCTTGATAGAGAAGGAAAAGAAGAAGGAGAAGGAGAAAAAGGAAGGGAGGAGAAGAAGAAGACCACCAAGAAGGACTTGGAGCATCTTTCTCTCCCTCTCTTCTTCCCTTGGGTGCTTGAAGGCTTAGACTTGGAGCTTGCTAAAGAGGAGATCTTCACTCTTGAAGCTTGGATTGGAGCTTCTTATGAGGTTTGTTGCTTGTTCCTCCCCTCTAAACCTAGTTTTGGTGGATTTTGGGAGATGAAACCCTAGAGTGGGAAATCTAGGGTTTAATTGGGGCTTTTTGATTTAGGGCTTTTTGAGCTAATCTAATTGGATTAGAACCCTGGTTTAGGTAGCTTTGGAAGGGATCTAGCTTTCATATGAGCTTTGGGAAGGGATTTCTACACTATAGGTGAGATTTTGGCCCTTTTGCTTGGTAGGTTAATGATTGAGCTAGTAGTTGTTCGTTTACTTCTTGTAGCTTACTTTTTGATGCTTATAGGGTGCTAGGAGATTAGTGGACATCTTCGTTGGAGCAAACAGAGGGTTGCGCGAAGTTCGGTGAGTTTGACCTAGCCTAGCATATGAGAAATTCTCATATCCGATATTTTATGCTTCGTAAAGTAGAAATTCATGCATTTCTATGATAAATGTATTTATTGTGAATTTTAGAATGCTTAAAATGCCTACATTATATATAATGCATTTTTGGACCTCTATATAGTAGAGAGTGGCATATGAGACTTATGCATGTGCTTAGCATTCTAGATATGACTCAAGAGCATGTTTTATATAGTGAGAATGAGAAGGATAATATACATTTAGACATAACTCTCATGTTGGACATAGGACCATACATAATGCCATGAAGAGGCTTGAAACTTACACTATTAGCTTACTATTGAGCCAATGTCATAAAGGGGCATTGGGCTTGTAATGTAGTTGGGACAAGTGAAACCTAGTGTCATAAAGCGGCACTAGTGTTGGGACAAAATTTGGACTTAGCGTAATGTAATGCCATTAAAGAACATAGATATACATGATGCATGATTTAGTAAGCTAATGTCGTAAAAGGAGTATTGGGCTTGGATTTGACGTACTAAAGCTATGGTCATTGACATAGAAATTATTGAACGATTAAACCTCATATTGAGACATAGAACTAGAACTTTGGGTTACTAGTGACTTTTACCATGTTAGAGACATGATGATTGGGTACTAGAGACGATGATATTGCTTGTTGCCATTTGTGCTCATTCGCACATGCTTGTCAGGGTCGCTCCCTACAAGCCGGCACTCCAGAGTTGGCCTACGCGGCTTATGATCGTTCGTGCGGTATCGAGAAGCCTATGGGGTCGGGAGGAATAGACTCATTTCCAGAGTGGAAATGCTGGAGCTACCACCGACACTTAGGCGGCGCAAGCCGGACTACACTCGTGTAGGGGGTCCCAAAACAAGATTTCACTTATACTTTCAATTCTGCAGTTTATTATTGCCTATTACTACTATTGTTGCTTACCCTTTCTTTTGGAGCCTAGTGGTGCATTGAGCTGAGGTCAGTAATTGCCCATTGGGAACTATAAATTATAGTTCTCACGCCCTTTTGTTTTATGTTTTATTTCAGAATCTTCCACTCTGGGCGAGGTTAGGGACCGCGGAAAGGGTATCGCCTTGAGCTAGCTTGCTATCGAGGATGCGTTGATAGGTGGTCTACCTCTCGTTGTTTTTTTTGGAGAGGTTTTGGAGAGTTACCTGTGTATAGAGACCACCCCACCGTAGATTTTTTTGAGATTCTTATTGTACCTTTTTATACTTATGCTTAGTGGACTACTTTACTCCTCTACTTGTCGCTAGTTTTTAGTTGTTAGCAGCTCTGATATCTGTAGATACTTGTTTCTTCTTGCTTCCGCATCTCTTTTGTTGTAGACGCCTTATATGCGCAGGCATATGGCGGGTCTTGACACGCGCCGGGCGGGCCTATGCCAGGTACCGGGGCGTGACAGATTAATTTAGTATCAGAGCCTAGAGTTGAGTCTTAGTGGACCTAGCAAACCTTAGGCTGGTTGGACTATAGGATATAGGCTCGTGAGAGATGAGGTCTATTCGACTTGTGAGCGAAAGTATTATGATTTGGTCTTATGACAACTCTAAAAAGTTAGAGTTTAATCAGAGTGTATGGCTTCTAACTTCGCGGAGGGTTACGTTTGCGGCCGACAACGTAACAACAGGAGTTAGTAGTAAAGGACACTTTCCTACTTTCGCAAGATTTGGGGTTTAGTTATTTTGAGCGGGGATCCGATAGCGCGGGTTACTAACTTATATTTTGTAGTGACGATGCCGGTTACACGCTCCCAATCTGCCGGAGCGGACAATGCGGCACACCTCGAGGAGGTCGAAACCTCCGCGACTTCCGGATCTAGCGAGGTTCGCAACTTGAGGTCCCAGCTTGCGGTCCTCACTGATCTTGTAGCGCAGCAGGTGGCGGCGGCGCAGCGATAGGCCGAGGTGGCACAGCGGCAGGAGGCGCGGATGAAGCACCTGGAGGATCTCCTGCTACAGCAGGCAGCAGCTTCTAGGGAAACTCAGGTTCCCACACCGCCAGCACCCGTAGTGGACGTCGCGCCGAGGGCGCAATCCCCCGCACCCAGTTCTTCGCGTGCGGCACCGGCGACCGCACCACTAGAGGAGGTGGTTGCAGTACCACCGGTCCTGATACCTACGGCGAGGGTAGCTTTTCCTGTGATGGCCGAGGGAGCCGAGCGGGATCGGCTCATGGATCTCGCCTCAACGAGTTCAGGGGGTGTAACCCCAGGATCTTCGATGGAGAGAAAGTCGACCACTGGATAGTAGAGAAGTAGTTACTGCATATGGAGAATCTTTTCTGCGACACCTTCGTGGAAGAGAGGGACAGAGTTTGGCTCGCAACACACTTTTTGGACGGCGAGGCCTACCATTGGTGGTTGGATATTCAGGAGAACCACAACACCGACTTGACAGCGATCACCTGGAAGAGGTTCAAGGAGCTCCTACTAGCGCACTACTTCCCTACTAGCGTTGAGAGGAAGATGGAGCAGGATTTGCGCAGTTTGCGCAAGGAGGAGTGGACCGTGGCCAAGTACGAGAGAGAGTTTTCTCGGCTACTTCACTGTGTACCCTTCGTAGTGCGGGATGACGAGGACAAGACCCGCATTTTTTAGCGTGGATTACGGCCTTCGATCTTTCGGTTGGTGCAGTTCTCCAACCTCCAAACCTACCGGGAGGTTGTGAATCGTCCACTCATCGTGGAGGCTGGAGCGGCAGACCTTCAGGAGCGTCGCGAGGTCTTGGACAAGGGGAAAGGTAAGAGGCCTGCGGCTGAGGGTGCGAACCAGACGCACTCACGGAGGCCACCGAGGCATCCCAGGAGCCGGAGCCAGTCGCGAGGACGTGGCTCGTCTACTCAGCGAGGAGGACCCGATCGTCGCCAGACACCGCGCTGTGTGATCTGTGGTGGTCCTCACTACCCATGGCAGTGTTCCTGCAGTCGGGGTAGGTGCTACTTGTGCGGCCAGAAAGGCCACTTCCAGTCGGACTGTCCGAGGGGTCCAGCACCAGCGCCATCTTCGGCATCTGCACCAGCTTCACCGGGTCCCAGCCAGGGGACACCTTCTGTACACCGGCAGGCCGGGTGGCCACCTGTGCAGCGGCAGTTGGAGGGGTCACGACAGCCCCCGAGCGGGCGCATGTACGCAGCCCAGATTGAGGAGGCGGCAGCAGCCAAGAATGTGGTCGCAGGTATCATTTTACTTTATGGTATTCGAGTACGAGCATTATTTGATACCGATGCATCGCATTCATTCATAGATCGGCTGTTTGCCGAGTTGTATAGCATCCCACTGACATCTTTGTTGTATCTGGGATGAGTTGTAGTACCCGATCACTCTTTGGATATTCGAGAGTTTTGCCCCCGTTGCCCTGTTCGGGTTGGAGATTGGGTCATGCTAGTGGACTCGCTAGCTTTGCATAAACTCGGAGAGTTTGATGTTGTTTTAGGTATGGATTGGTTGACCAAGTACTACGCCACTATCAATTACAAGAATCGAACTGTGACATTTAGAGAATCGGGGCAGGCAGAGATTGTGTACCGAGGATGCCAGAGTTCGCTATTTGCGATGACGATTAGCTCCTCTCGAGCTAGACAGTTGATCAGCAGAGGCTGCGTTGCCTACTTGGCTACTGTAGTGTTGCGGGGCGATGCAGACGCCTCTAGCATTGAGGACATCCCCGTAGTGCGGGAGTTTGGAGATGTATTTCCAGCAGAGCTTCCAGGCATGCCACCTAATAGGGAGATTGAGTTTGTGGTAGATCTCGTCCCCGGGACTACTCCAATCTCGAAGGCGCCCTATAGGATGGCACCAGCGGAGTTGAAGGAGCTGAAGGCACAGTTGCAAGATCTTCTGGACAAGGGTTTTGTGCGACCAAGTGTGTCACCTTAGAGAGCACCGGTCCTATTTGTCAAGAAGAAAGATGGATCGCTTCGCTTGTCCGTGGATTATCGTGAACTCAATAAAGTCACGATGAAGAATAAGTATCCTTTACTGAGGATTGATGATTTGTTTGATCAGCTCCAGGGATCTAGTGTGTATTCCAAGATCGACTTGCAGTCGGGATACCACTAGTTGAAGATCAAGCCTGAGGATGTGTCGAAAACGGCTTTTAGAACACGGTATGGACATTATGAGTTTACAGTTATGCCGTTTGGGCTTACTAACCCCCCGACCGCTTTTATGGATCTAATGAACCGTATATTCAAGCTGTATCTAGACAGATTCGTCGTAGTATTCATCAATGACATTTTGGTCTATTCCCGAAGTGATGCGGAACACGAGGAACACTTGAGACTTGTACTTCAAGTATTTCGGGAAAAGGAGCTCTATGCCAAATTGAAAAAGTGTGAGTTTTGGCTTAAAGAGGTGGCGTTTTTTGGCCATTTGATTTGAGGATGAGGTATAGCTGTGGATTCTAGGAAGATCAAAGCTATCAAGGACTGGCCAAGGCCGACGAGTGTCATCGAGATTCGGAGTTTTCTTGGCTTGGCTTGCTACTACCGACGGTTTGTTGAGGGATTTGCAAAGTTATCCACTCCCCTCACAAGGCTCACGCATAAAGGCACCAAGTTTGTTTGGAATGATGTGTACGAAAGGAGCTTCCAAGAGTTGAAGCAGAGATTAACGACCTCCCCGATCCTAACCTTGCCAACTGCTGGAGCAGGGTATGTGATTTATAGTGATGCTTCCTTTAATGGATTGGGCTGTGTCTTGATGCAGGATGGGAAAGTGATCGCGTATGTTAGGTCCTATGTGTTGGCAAGTTTCGTGGGTCGAGTCGGAGTCTTGAAGAAGTCCAGAGCGGAGTATTGAAGATCGAAGAATTCAAGACTTCGAAAAATCGGAAAAGACGCAAAACGCGCAAAACTTGAATCACGATGCTCAGGTAATGTTTTAATTCATGTTATGGTGATTCATACTTAGTTATAGGCATTAGAATCATTTAATCAAAGTTTAGTTGATTAGAAAGTGCTTCGGAAGGTTACGGAACCCGAAACAATGCAAAATCCCAAAAATTGCATTGTGTACCGGTACAGCAATTGAGCCCGTACCGGTACAGCCATTGACTTGGCTTCGTATTTCTGTTCCATCCTTGTGTAACCGGTGACAGCCTTTCGTGTACCGGTACACTGTATAAAACCGTAAAAACTTTCTAATTCGACTCCGATTGATTCTAAAGTCTATAAATAAGCTATTCAGGTTCTTTAACAGATCAAGCATCACGAAAATACATGTTTGAGAAACCCTAGAGGCTCAAATTTCATTCTAAACCTATTTTCTACAAATTAGCCTCTTTAGATCAAATCGAGATATCGTTTCGCATTCTCTATATGTCGATTTGATCTCCGCTTCGCTTGGAGTTCTATTCCCTGGTTTTCTACGATACTCCTAAGCGAAGGATCACCATAATCATGATGCTCTTCATGAACGGCGTCGTGGATTCGGCGTGAACAAAGGCGGTTCGTGGATTCGGATCGTTGGCTCGTGGATTTTCAAGTGGCGTCGTGGGATTAGCATGATTGAAGCTTTGTGATTCGAAGTGGAGGCGTTCGTGGATTCGAACGTGAGGGCGTGGACAACCCGGAGGTAGCGCGAAGATTCATAGGAGGTTAAGAGAGGTTGAGTCCGTGGAGTCGCGTAATCCTTGTAACTTTTCTCTTAGTGAATTGGTTTTCGCGTGTTGGTCCCGTGAGTTTTTCTCCAAGTTGGAGTTTTTCCCACGTAAATCTCGGTGTGTTTTTATTTTCCGCATTTATTTTTATTGCATCAGATTTGTGGTTTTTGGCCGTTCACCTATTCACCCCCTCTAGGTGATAGATACAATCTAGATAGATCCTTGGCTCCTCAAAACTTTCATTGTATCAGAGAAGGATCTAGATAAATTGTTATCCAATGGGCCGAAGGCGGTAACGTTAATCGACCACCACTCTTCGATGGCACGAATTATGCTATTGGAAAGTTCGCATGAGAGTTTTCTAATTATAATCGATGAGCGTGTTTGGAAAGCTATTGAATTTGGTTGGAGCACCCTACCGAAGTTGTCAAAATCGATGAGCGTGTTTGGAAAGCTATTGAATTTGGTTGGAGCACCCTACCGAAGTTGTCAATAACGCTACCGTTCCTAAATCACGGAACAAGTGGACAAAAGATGAAAACGAGTCATCTTCGTTTAACGGTAAAGGAATAATGTTTTATTCAACGCTTTATCGCAAACGAGTTTACTCGGGTTTCGGCTTGCGAACATGGCAAAAGAAATTTGGGATACTCTACAAGTTACGCATGAAGGAACAAGCTTAGTAAAGGTCCAAAAATTGCAAATGCTAACTAGCAAGTTTGATTCAATTTCTATGGACGAAATGAGACCTTTACCGAGTACTATACGCGTCTACAAGACGTTGTGAATACATGTGCTAACTTGGGAGAGAGAAAATCCCGAATTCAAAGGTTATTAGAAAAATTCTTCGAACTCTTCCAGAACGCTTTCGGCAAAGGTTGCCGCGATCGAAACGGTTAAGCATCCGGAGTGAGAGAAAAAGTCGAAGAATTAGTAGGCGCTTTACAAACGTATGAGATGACTTTTCCTACTAATCAATCTTCTTCCAAGTCTTTCTCTAAAAGCACAGGGATTGCATTAAAGTCGACGAAGGAGGAAGATGAGGATTCGAATTCCGACGGAGAGATTTCACTTGCCGACTTCGAACATCAACTTGCACTTTTAACGAAGAAGTTTCGTCGGAATTTCCGAAAGAAGAATAAATTGGACAAGGCTTCATCGTCTAAGCGACAATCTTTTTCTAAATCATCTACATCTTCTAAATCTAAGGATCGGAAACTTGCAAAGCATTCAAAAGAAAAGGATGAATTTGAAGGAGAAATCCAATGCTACAAATGCAAAGGCTACGGCCATATTGCAACGGATTGTCCTTCAAAGAAGGCTTATAAGCAAAAGGCTTTGCAAGCAAAAACTTGGGATGACTCTTCTTCTGGTGAATCATCTTCAAGTGACGAAGAAAAGAGTGATCACATTGCTTTATTTACTAACACTTCTCTACCTTCGTCTAACGTTGTGTGTTTATCCTCGATTGCCACTAATTCCAATATTTCTCTTTCTTCGCATGATTTTTCGAGCGACAATGGCGAAAGCGAGGAAGAATCAAACGACGACGATATAGCGGAAGCGTACAATCAACTTCTTATTGAATCAAAGAAGATGGCTAAATTGAATAAGAAGTTGAGACGTCGTTTGTTGGATCTTGAGGAGGAAAACAACAACGCAAAGATTTTGAATAAGGCACTTGAGGAGGAAAGGGATTCAAGCTTGAAGAATATTTCGGACCTCCTTGAAAAGCTTAATGAAGCGGAATCAACGATCAAATCATATAAAGACAAGGTTGGATTTTTAGAGCAACAATTCGAGGAATCGCACACATCCAACAAGTCACTGACCAATCAAATTCGTCAACTTCAATCCGATCTTCAACAATTTTCTTCGGGATCAAAGATGTTAGACAAAATGCTTGGATTTGGTCAAACAAGCAAATTGGGCCTTGGATATGAACGGACATATGTTGAGAAGGATCAAACGGCAACATCTAAAGTCTCAACAACTTTAAAAGGCAAAGTGTGTCATCGATGTGGCATCAAAGGACACATCAAAAGGAATTGTCCGAACAAAAATGGCAAGTCACAATCGGCAACTTCAAAACATCCATCGGTTTCATCTACTATTCGACATTCCCTACGGAATCAAAAGCAAAATCAAGTAAGTCGAGTAGTTCGAGAGAACCGGATTTCTAATGCACAATGCCAAGTTCATGCAAACCGGGTGCATAAGCCTCAACGACAAATTCAACCGAAGCCTCAACCGAAGAAACCACCAACGGTTGATCAAAAGTCTAAACAAACGGCACCTAACGTCGACAAGTCGAGAAAACCAACGATCCGACAAGTTTGGATCTGGAAATGTGATATCTTTCCTTGCTCCTCGTCTTAGTCATTTTTTATCTTTAGTGTAATGCTTTGATTGGTGCTTGTTGCATAATTTTATTCATTGCATTACATGTTTAAATAATTTTTGGTGCTTTGAATTTTGTTTATTTAAAAATCATTATGAGGAAAGGTGTTTAGGAATTCAAATTTTTCGAAAAAAGAGATGATTGAGATTCATGATTTGGAGAGAGAAATTTTTTTAAAAAAAGGTATTTGAACAGTGTTTATCTTCACAATGATAATTATGTTAAATTCATATTAATTATCGGTTTTACTCCACTTTTTATTATTTTGACGATAATTTAATATATAATTTCTTAATTCATAAATTAATCAAAATTTTGAAATCAAATTTGATTTTTTGGTGATTAATTCATCTTGGTTGTGAGTATTGGATATGATGAATGGGTATTCTCTTATTGACTAAAATCGTAAAATATTTTCAATTGTGAGATTGCCTTATAATTTAGGGGGATCTTTGAAATTAAAAAAAAGGAGAAAAGAAACTCTTATGTTTAAAAGATGTGAAAAGAGTTAATCCTAAAAGGAGTGTGAAAACTACACCACATGTAGAAAAGAGCTACCAACCCGCGGTCGTCCGGAAAGTGTGTGAAGCTACCACATAAAAATTGAATTGATAAACCGAAAAAAAATTAAAAGAAACAATTGAATATTTTAGAATTTTCTGAGTAATAAGGTGTTAGTTCAAAAAAGATGCTCAAAGAGCCACCCCCGGTATCATATTGTTAGATCTCATTTTGAACGTGTTTACGATAATTGGTGTCAATTTTGTTGAATTTCTAAAAATCATGTTCATCAACTCACATCTTGATAATTTTGAAACTTGAAATCAGTTTTGATTATGAAATTTTGATGTTTGGATGTATTTTGAATTTATAATATATATTTTCATCATAATGATTTTTTAGAGTAATAAACTTAATTTATTGAAATTAATTTAATTTGATGGATTTTTAAAGGAAAATTTTTCGAATCAGGGATCGATGTACCGGTACAGGATCGTGTACGCGTACGGGTACTATAGCCGCGGATATATATTCGTGACAGAGTTATGGTTCTCTTCTCAAATCCGAACCAAACTTCGTTTTCCTTCTCTCTCTAAAAATCCGCTGTGCCTCCCTCTGCAGATCTAACACTTTCCCCAAATATTTGTGAGTATTTAGCTTGATTTAATCGTTTCATGCACGTTCATGTTTTATTTTTCGAAATATTCGAGTTGAAGCTAGTTCTCTGTTTTTATGCGTTTTGTGATCGCAATTTTTTGGCTGTAGATCAGTGCTTAATGATATTATCTTGGCTTCTAAACCATTGAATCACATCAAAACACATTATTTTTCGCTGATCGTAAGATTTGCTCTAATATGCATGTAATTTCGGGAATTTTTCAAAAAGTTCGATTTTTGCTGAAATTTCTTGCATGATTTGGTTAGAAATACATTTGTATGTATTCTAATGTATTTAGAAATTTTTTGCTATTTACAGATTTTTTCAAAAAATTTTATTTTGGTATCAATTTTTGATATAGGAAAATGGCGTTTTTGCTCGCTGGTGCTTTTGGTGCTAATGGCTGGGAGACGAGCCGTGGGGTGGTAGAGGTATCAATGGGGCTTTCTAAAAGACTCGTACAACATGGGAAAGCGTTCGTGCTGATTCCTGGATTATCAGAAAGCTCCTCTGAAGAGGCAGAAGAACTATTGCTGGCTCTTGATAGGGCAAAGAGAATAGCTGCGAACCCTCACGTGGCGGTGGTTCTCGTGCAAGAGAAACTCGTCAAGCATGCTGCGTATGTTCCTCCTGAGGCGACGGAGGGACGTACATGACACAGTCTTGTCATTGCGGAGCGTTATGTCAACTCAACGATCTTATTCATGACGTTCCTGACTTTGGCCGGTTACTTCAGCGGGTTCCTATTGAGCCGGTGGCAGAGTTCCCTGCTCGCGCTCGCTTTTGTGCAGAAGATGAGGAGACCCGGGACATTCCTCTTTAAGACATTCGTGCGTCAACAGAAGATTGTCGTTACTCCAATATACTATTAGAGAGCTTTTGGGGATGAACGTAGACACTACGGGTCTTCTTTATACATTAGGTGGATTTCAGTTCCTTATCTCATTGGGGATACTGTTGTTGGAGCTATCTGCAAGGCGGAGTGCACACTAATCGTGCCTATGTAGAATCCAAGGATTTGCGACCAGAGTATCATTTACTTTCTTGGTCTTGAGCTATAATGTGCAACCTACAATTTGGAGCAAAAAGAATCCGTTGGGATCGTTTGCTTCTACTGTTTTTGGCTTATAGCCACCCGGAGCAAGCTTATGGATTGAACATCAACATTCCCTTTCTAATGTGGCAGCGATGATCCTAGTCATTCAAGCTTCTGCAGGTGGGATCTA
>NC_033622.1:9475139-9481574 GCF_001540865.1 Ananas comosus
TAGGCTAACTCCGGAGTGCCGGCTTGTAGGGAGCGACCCTCACAAGCATGTGCGAATGAGCACAAATGGCAAGCAAGCAAGGTCAAAGTCTCAAGTACTCTACTTTCGTGCCTCTCACATGGCAAGGCCACTAGCATCCCAAGGATCTAGTCCAAAGTCTCAAAGTGACGTCCCAACACTCACTTGCTTAGTGCCTCTTTATGACACTTAAGCATCACACTGATCAAACTCGATTCTTGTTCTATGTTTCATTTAAACATTAATACTAATGACTACTATAGCCCGGGCCCAATGCCTCTTTATGACATTGGCCCAATTCCCAAATAGTCCAAGTTCTCAAACCGTCTCTAGGCTTCTAAAATTCCTAATGTCCCAATTGGCATATAGGTTAAATGCAAGAGAGCAAGATCCGTTTTCATAATAGGGATCATGGTTCCCAATCATAACTAGAATGCTAAGTCTCACATACATGCACTCTACCACATAGGGGTCTAAAATTTCACTATACATAATATATGCATGTTAAGCATTCTAAAATTCATATTAAATATATTTAACATGGAAATGCATGAATTTCTATTTTACGAAACATAATTGCCCAATATGAGCATTTCCCATATCATAGGCTAGGTCAAACCCACCGAACCGTCGCGTAGGGTCTCGATTTGCCGAACAAAGTTGTCCACGAGTCTCACAATACCCTAAAAGTGATCAGCGAAGAGATACGAGGGCATTACGACCATCTTACACTATCAAACATTAACCTAGAAGCAAAAAGGGCCAAAACTTACCTCAAGAGTATAAATCTCTTCCAAAGCTCCAAAAGATATCTAGAACCCTTCCAATCCAAGCCCAAGGAAGGTTCTAAACCAACTAATCAAGCCTCAAAAGCCCTAGGTTCAAAAAGCCCCAAAATCAACCCTAAATCCCAAACTAGGGTTTCATATGGTAAAACCTACCAAATCAAGGATCAAAGGGTAGAATCCAAGTACTAACCTCCCAAGATGCCTCCAAACAAGCTCCAAATCTTCTAGGGTTGAAGATTGGTCCACCACCAAGCCCTACAAGCAAGCTCCAAGCCTTGCAAAGGTGGAAAAGAGAGAAAGGGGTTGAGCTCCAAGCTCCCTCAAGCTAGCTCCTCTTCTTCTCCTCCTCCTTCTTCTTCTTCTTCTTCTCTCTCTAGAAAGTGTTGGGAGGGGGTGAGAATGAGGAAATGAGAGAGGGAAGAGGAGGAAATGGCTAATAAGCCCATCCAATGTAACAAAATCCAGCTAGGCCCTCCAAAAATCCAATATTGCATCAGCCCGGTCTGGGCAGTTTTCGCCCAGAGGGACCGGTCTCTCCCCAGCAGGGACCGGTCTCAGCGTTCGGGAACCGGTCTCTCCCTGCGCGGGACCGGTCTCTCACTGCGAAGACGCGTTCGGGAACCGGTCTCGCCTGCCAGGGACCGGTTGCCTCAGGCTGTCTCAACACTGCTCACTGGGGGGACCGGTCTCTCCTTCCAGGGACCGGTCCCCGAGAGTAAAAACTCTCAGGACTTGTCCTGAATTCCAGTTTTCGAACTTTTTTTAGGTCCGAATACATTCTACAACCCTCCACCAAGTGTGGAAAAGCTCGAAATACATCCAAACACTCGAACCTCGCAATTTGCAAAGGTCCAGTGTGTTACACACGATTCAAGGAGCTTCTACTGGCGCACCACTTTCCTACCAGCGTCAAGAGGAAGATAGAGCAGGATTTGCGCAGGTTGCGCCAGGACGAGCGGTCAGTGGCTGAGTACGAGAGGGAGTTCTCTCGGATACTGCACTGTGTACTGTTTGTTGTGAGGGATGACGAGGACAAGGCCCGCATCTTTGAGCGTGGATTGCGGCCTTCGATCTTTCGGTTGGTGCAGTCCTCCAACCTCCAAACCTACCGGGAGGTTGTGGACCGTGCACTCATTGTGGAGGCTGGAGCGGTAGACCTTCAGGAGCGACGCGAGGCCCTAGACAAGGGCAAGGGAAAGAGGTCCGCGGCTGAGGGTGCGAGCTAGACGCACTCACGGAGGCCGCCGAGGCACCCCAAGAGCCGGAGCCAGTCGCGAGGACGTGGCCAGTCTACTCAGCGAGGAGGACCCGATCGTCGTCAGGCTCCCCGCTGCGTGATCTGTGGTGGTCCTCATTATCCACGGCAGTGTTCACGCAGCCGGGGCAGGTGCTTCTTGTGTGGCCAGGAGGGCCACTTCCAGTCGGACTGCCCGAGGAGTCCTTTGTCAGCGCCATCTTCGGCATCTGCGCCTGCATCGCCAGGTCCCAGCCAGGGGACATCTTCTGCGCATCACCAGGCCGGTCGGCCACCTGTCTAGCGGCAGACGGAGGGGTCACGACAGGCCCCGAGCGGGCGCATGTACGCGGCCCAGACTGAGGAGGCGGCGGCAGCCGAGAATGTGATTGCAGGTATCATTTTACTTTATGGTATTCGAGCTAGAGCTTTGTTTGATACCGGTGCATCGCATTCATTTATAGATCGGCTGTTTGCCGAGTTGCATGGCATCCCACTTGTATCCTTGTTGCACCCGGGACGAGTTGTTGTACCCGATCATTCTTTGGACATTCGGGACTTTTGCCCCAGTTGCCTGTTCGGGTTGGAGATTGGATCATGCCCGTGGACTTGCTAGCTTTGCATAAACTCGAGGAGTTTGACGTTGTGTTGGGCATGGACTGGTTGACCAAGTACTTTGCCACCATTGATTGCAAGAATCGAACGGTGACGTTTAGAGAGCCGGGGCAGGTGGAGGTTGTGTACCGAGGATGCCACAGTTCGCTGTTTGCAATGACGATTAGCTCCTCTCGAGCTAGGCAGTTGATTAGTAGAGGCTGCGTAGCCTATTTGGCTACTGTTGTATTGCGGGATGATGCAGACACCCCTAGGATTGAGGATATCCCGTAGTACGGGAGTTTGGAGACGTGTGCCCAGCAGAGCTTCCAGGCATGCCGCCTGATAGAGAGATTGAGTTTGTGGTAGATCTCGTTCTCGGGACTACTCCAATCTCAAAGGCACCCTATAGGATGGCACCAGCGGAATTGAAGGATCTTCCGGACAAAGGTTTTGTGCGATCGAGTGTGTCACCTTGGGGAGCACCGGTCTTGTTTGTTAAGAAGAAGGATGGATCACTTCGCTTGTGCGTGGACTATCGTGAACTTAATAAAGTCACGATCAAGAACAAGTATCCATTACCGAGGATTGATGATCTATTTGATCAGCTCGAGGGATCTTGTGTATACTCCAAGATCGACTTACAGTCGGGATACCATCAGTTGAGGATCAGACCTGAGGATGTATCGAAGACGGCTTTTAGAACACGGTATGGACATTATGAGTTTACCGTTATGCCGTTTGGGTTTACTAATGCCCCAGCAGCTTTTATGGATTTAATAAACCGTGTTTTCAAGCCTTACCTAGACAGGTTCGTCGTAGTATTCATCGACGACATTTTGGTCTATTCCCGAAGTGATGCAGATCATGAGGAACACTTGAGACTTGTACTTCAAGTGCTTCGGGAAAAGAAGCTCTATGCCAAATTGAAGAAGTGTGAATTTTGGCTTAGAGAGGTGGCGTTTTTGGGCCATGTGGTTTCAGGATCAGGCATAGCCATGGACCCGAGAAAAATTGAAGCTATCAAGGATTAGCCGAGGCCGACGAGTGTCACAGAGATTCGGAGCTTCATTGGTTTGGCCGGCTACTATCAACGGTTTGTTGAGGGATTTGCAAAGTTATCTACTCCCCTCACGAGTCTCACGCATAAAGGAACGAAGTTTGTTTGGAATGATGCGTGTGAAAGGAGCTTCCAAGAGCTGAAGCGGCGATTGACGACTGCCCCCATCCTTACCTTGCCGACTGCTGGAGCAGGGTATGTGATTTATAGTAATGCTTCCTTTAATGGATCGGGCTGTGTTTTGATGCAGGACGGGAAAGTGATCGCGTATGCAACTCGCCAATTGAAGGATTATGAGAAGAACTATCCTACCCATGACTTGGAGTTGGCGGCCGTAGTCTTTGCATTAAAGCTATGGCGCCATTACCTCTATGGCGAGCGATGCGAAGTATATACGGATCACAAAAGCTTAAAGTATCTATTCACTCAGAAGGAGTTGAACTTGAGGCAGCGCAGATGGTTGGAGCTACTCAAGGATTATGACTTGACTATACTTTACCACCCGGGCAAGGCTAACGTGGTGGCGGATGCGCTAAGCCCGAAATCGACGGAGAACTTAGCGATGCTTGTGGTTACTCAACCGCCATTGATCGAGCAGATGAAGCGGTTGGAGTTGGAGGTGGTGGCTCCTGATACACCTTTGAGACTGATGACTTTGGTGGTGCAACCTACACTTTTGGAAAGGACTAAGGAAAAGCAAGCTTCCGACTCGGAGTTGCAAAAGATTCGAGCTAAGATGGTTGATGGTTACACCGGTGACTTCACTTTAGACGGTGATGGGTCGATGCGTTTCCGCGGACGACTTTGTGTACCGGCGGACTTGAGCACTAAAGAGGACATTCTTCAAGAAGCGCACCGAGCACCGTACGCTATACATCCGGGAGGCACCAAGATGTATAAGGACTTGAAGCTGCTTTACTGGTGGCCCGGGATGAAGAAGGATGTTGGTGAGTTCGTTGCTAGATGTTTAACTTGCCAACAGGTGAAGGCTGAGCACCGAGTTCCTGCGGGGAAGCTGCAGAGCCTACCGATTCCAGTGTGGAAGTGGGAAAAGATCACCATGGACTTCGTGATGGGATTGCCTCGCTCACAGGCCGGGCATGACGCTATTTGGGTGATCGTGGATAGACTAACGAAATCGGCACATTTTATACCTATCCACACTACTTGGACTGGTGAGAGACTCGCACAGGTTTACTTGGACGAGATTGTGTGATTGCACGGGATACCTACTTCTATAGTATCGGATCGAGACCCCCGCTTTGTATCCCACTTTTGGAGGAGCCTACAGGACGCTTTGGGTACGCGCTTGGATTTCAGCACTGCTTTCCACCCCCAAAGTGACGGGCAGTCGGAGCGTACTATACAGACTCTCGAAGATATGCTTCGAGCCTGCGTGATTGACTTCCAAGGAGGGTGGTCGCAACATCTACCGATGGCAGAGTTTGCTTATAACAACAGTTATCAAATAAGCATCAAGATGGCACTGTTCGAGACACTATATGGACGGAGGTGTAGATCGCCACTTCATTGGAGTGAAGTTGGCGAGAGATTGGCTTTAGGCCCAGATGTGCTCCAGGAAGCAGAGGACAAGGTTCGTATTGCTCGGGAGCGATTGTTGACGGCCCAGAGTAGGCAGAGGAGTTATGCTGATCGGCGTCGACGAGACTTGGAGTTTCTGATTGGAGACCATGTGTTCTTGAAAGTCTCGCCGACTCGGGGGATTAGAGATTTGGAATCCGGGGCAAGTTGAGCCCCCGATACATTGGACCGTATTAGGTTTTGGAGTGTGTAGGCCCGGTAGCGTATCGACTCGCTCTACCGCCAAACCTATCGGGTGTACACAATGTGTTCTATGTATCGGTTCTACGGAAGTACATCTATGATCCGGCTCACGTGTTGGACGCCACTCCTTTGGAGCTGAGGGATGACTTGAGTTTTGAGGAGCAACCTTTGAGGATTTTGGCTCGCGAGGTAAAACGATTGCGGAACTGAGAAATTCCCTACGTGAAGGTGCTTTGGAGCAACCACAACGAGCGCGAGGCCACTTGGGAGCTGGAAAGCGCGCTGCGGGAGCGCTATCCCCATCTTTTCAGATGAAGGCTTGAGGTATTTGTCATTTCGAGTTTCGCGGACGAAACTCCTTTTTAGGAGGGGTGAATGTAACACACTGGACCTCTGACAATTGCGAGGTTCGAGTGCTTGGATGCGTTTCGAGCTTTTCCACACTTGGTAGAGGGTTGTAGAATGCTTTTCGACCTAAAAAGTTCGAAAACCTGAATTCTGGACGAGTCCTGAGAGTTTTCACTCGCGGGGACCGGTCCCTGAAAGGAGAGACCGGTCCCCCAGTGAGCAGTGTTGCGGCAGCCCTGAGGCAACCGGTCCCTGGCGGGCGAGACCGGTCCCCGAGCGCGTCTACGTAGTGAGAGACCGGTCCCGCGCAGGGAGAGACCGGTTCCCGAACGTTGGTTTCTCGGGTTCACAGCGAGAGACCGGTCCCTACTGGGGAGAGACCAGTCCCTCTGGGCGAAAACTGCCTAGTTCGGGCTGATGTAAATTTGAGTTTTTGAGGGGCCTCTCCGGATTTTGTTACACTAGATGGGCTTATTAGCCATTTCTCCTCTTCCCTCTCTCATTTTCTCATTCTCACCCTCTCCCTATACCTTCTAGAGAGAGAAGAAGAAGAAGAAGGAGGAGAAGAAGAAGAGGAGCTTGCTTGAGGGAGCTTGGAGCTCAACCCC
>NC_033622.1:9485360-9535976 GCF_001540865.1 Ananas comosus
ATTTTGTAAGATTTTTATTTTCAGCCGTTGATTTTGAGCCCCTTCGTTCACTAGGCAAATGATATCGTAAAATTATAAAATTTATTTTCTAGGTACTTCAAATACTCTAGATCAAGTTTAACGGAGCCGATCGACGATTCGAAAGTCGCAACATCAAAAACGAGCTGGAAGCACGGAAGGCTCCGTGCTTCCGATAGCATAGTAGCCTCACTCTATATATATATATATATATATATATATATATATAACGTAAAATAATTTCAAGTTCGGGTTCGGTCAGATTCGCGTTCGGATCGGGTATAATCAAAATCCATATCTGAATCCAAATCCGTCGATTTTTCTGTTTTGATACTCATATTCGAAACTATATCCTATTAGCATTGGGTAATTTGGAGTCGGATAAAATTTCTGATATACCTTATCCATTGACATTCCCAGTTGGGTTAGTCAAAACTTCTATTGATGAAGTAATTGTCAAGGAAGTTAAGAACTAGATAAGAATAGCAAAGCAGGCTTATCCCTTAGCATTGAAGAATCCCTAGCAAGCTAGCTGTTTCGCATTAAAAAAACAAGGTAATTTCGCCTTCTAATTAAGGAACTAGCTAGAGTGGGTGGGGGTTATCTCCCTGGTAAAGAACAACTGGCCTGTAGCTATCATACTCTACAGATTAATTAGTTGTTTCCGCGCCATTGGCTGCGATGAAATCAAGAAATATATTCCTCATTATTAATTAATCACGAAAATAAAGTCAGCTGGGTCATGTTCTGATTCACTTAATTACCCATTAATTATTCACCATCCGAAAAAACCTTAGAGCCTCTATTTGTGTCCAAATTAAAAAAAATAAATAAAATTAATCCATTATATTAATTACTAATGTGACGTCATCAACGAATCAGATTATTTCACCTGTCTCATCATGATTATTAAAAAAAAGATATTTTATTGTATTTTTTATTTAAAAGAGAAGATATGATTTGCTATTAATAAATGATGCGGTATGACTGATACATAGTAGAATCTCGTGTATGGAAATTGAATGGAACCCAACGATTGACACGGCCAATTTTTGTTTAATGAATAATTAGTTAATCATCATCGAACACTGGTTTCAGTTTCGCTACCAGTTTTCTCAATCAGCTTCTTAATTATTTCATGAGCTGTCTCTTTGATCAGATCAAACCACATGCATCATATGGCCTCTTTCTCTCTCTCTATTTGTCCTCAAAAAAGGCAATATATATAGCAAAGTCATAGCATGGAATTAAGTACCAATTAAGTTAGCTGCTATGATCCGCATGGAGAAAAGACTCCAGCTGTTTCTCCTCTCCTTCACTCTCTCCCTCCTCGTCTCGTCGCCACCCGGAGCTGCCGCCGTGCAGCTCGACCCGAACTACTACGCCAACATCTGCCCCAACCTCGAGAACCTCGTGCGCGGGGCCGTCGTCAAAATGATGTCGCAAACTCCCGTCGCGGCCCCTGCCACCCTCCGCCTCTTTTTCCACGACTGCTTCGTCATGGTAAATATCATGAAAATTTACTGACGATAAGTACAAGTATATAGTCCTACTGTAATGCCTCACATAATTTTTTTTCCGAACGATCGAGCAGGGTTGTGACGCGTCGATCATGATCATGAGTTCGGACGGGAGTGATGAGTGGCATAACCCCGCCGACTTCTCGCTCAAAGCGGAGGGGTTCGAGACCGTTCTCGCAGCTAAGGCGGCAGTCGACGGTGATCTGCAGTGCACGAACAAGGTGTCCTGCGCTGATATTTTGGCCCTTGCCACAAGAGATGTTGTCTCCTTGGTATAAACAAGATTTTCGTATATATCTTCCCTTTGTTTACATGCCTCCAGTTTTAATTAGGTTTATTAGGAATTCTCATGGTGTGTGCGTGTGTGTATATCTATATATCTCTACATATTAATAATTAAGTAGTAAAACTATGTATTTATTTATCTTTTATATTTTTAATTATCACATAGTATATATATACATGCATCTAAATGTTGCAGAGTTTTCATTTATTCTTCATTGATCCTTAGTTCACGGATTAAAGATGAGTTTTTCTCATAAAAGAATTATTCTTTTCCAAATAATTTGCCACGAAATTATCTTTCATGCATGCTATTTTCTATGAGCCATAAATACTAATAATTGAAGTGCGCTTCAAGATATCTTAAAAAAGTTTATGTAACTTTTCAAGCTCATACGAGACTGAAAAAATGTAATTTGAAGAAATTAACACAAGTAAGAATAAAAAAAATTGAAGTAAAAAAGTGTAATTTAAAAATTTAGCAAAAATGTATGTCCAAATTCCTCCATTTTCTATTTTTTTTTCCTCCTTGTTAAATATAAAAATATTTAAACACCGTTCTCTAACTGCTTAAGCTTTTAGAGTACAACGGTTGTTTCACATGGTATCAGAGCAGGAGATCCTGAGTTCGAGTCACGCCAGGCTCCTAGCATATTAATTTTCTTCCATTTAATTCAAGCCCACGTCATGAGCCGACTAAAAAATGTCTCGAGCCCAGACGCGAGGGGGAGTGTTAAATATAAAAATATTTAAACACCGATCTCTACCAGCTTAAATTTTTAGAGTACAATGGTTGTTTCACACTCCTCCTTTCAGATATATAGTATAGGGAATTGATGAATTCTTTGAGCAGTTCATTAATTTCTTGTGTGTTAACTGCGCGGGTGCAGAGCGGAGGGCCGACGTGGCCGGTGGAGCTCGGGAGGTACGACGGGAAGGTATCGTTGGGCAGCGACGTTGTCCTCCCCAGCCCCGACTTCAATCTCGACCAGCTGAACGGCATGTTCGGTAGCTTTGGTCTCACACAGACTGACATGATTGCTCTTTCAGGTATATTTCTCTAAGACGCACCCTTAAAATAACCGTTATTTTTTAAAAAGCTTATATATGTTCGAGATTTGTCATAATTCTAAGATGCAAATCTAAATTAGATGGGAAAAATTTTATATATATATATATATATATATATAATATAGATGACTTTGATAATGTCACTCTGCAATAAATTAATTTTTGTAAAATCCAAAAGCTGGAGTGGAATCCAACGAACAAACTAAAATATGGAAGACGATTAAGAAGATATATACTAAATAAATGCATTGCCTTCTTATTGTATAACTCAACATAATTAATATATAATATACGTGCGTGCGTACGTACGTAGGGGGTCACACAATTGGTGCCTCCTCATGCATGTTCTTCTACAACCGGCTGTACCCGGGGGACCCCACCGTGAGCCCCGGCTTCCTCCTCCAGCTGCAGCAGTCGTGCCCAAACCCCTTGCTCGACCCGAACGCCTTTGCTTTCCTCGACGCGGCGACACCCCTGCAGTTCGACAACGCGTACTTCCGCAACCTGCAGCAGGGGATGGGCCTCCTCAACTCAGACCAGGTGCTCTTCAACGACCCGCGGTCGCAGGGCACCGTCAACCTGTTTGCGTCGAACCAGAGCGCCTTCTTCTCCGCGTTCGTCGACGCCATGACGAGGCTCGGGCGGCTTGGGACGAAGACCGCGGTCGACGGGGAGATCAGGAGGGACTGCAGATTCGTTAACTAGATGAATTGGATGCTTCTTGTTATTGTTATTCTTTTTGTATATTATTATGCTTTGGCTAGATAATAACCTATAGAAGTGCCATTAATATTTCCCGTGTGGCCTGCTTGAGTTAGTTATTTTTCATTGGGAGTGTTTGGGGGAGGCAACCAAATTGGTTTTGGATGAGAGAATAAGCTTTGACAAGCAATGTTGTTTTTAATTAATTGAGGGTGACGCTGCCATAAAATGTTGTGCCATATATATTTATAACTTTGAAAGGAAAAAAAAAAAAGACCCATACTTAATTTTTAACCTTTTATATTCTTAAAGGTCCAACCTCATTAATGAACGAAGCCACCTATCGATGTATATATATATAGATAACAATACATAACTATAGCAAATCGATCAGAGAATGCCAGGGAGTTTGCTTCAGATTCAATTAACTCCTTTTGCTTTTTCCGAGGAAGGCTCCGAGTAATTCTTCTTAATCGGAAGATAGGGGATTGTATAATATTTTTGCTATAATCGTGCACAACTTTGTTCAAGTATAGCATCCATGAGGTAATGGACCTGCCAACGAAGAACTTAGTCGAATATGCAAAGCAACCCTACCCTAGCAAAACTCGATCAGTTCCTCACCTCCCGAATAGGACTAGCATTTCCCCCTCTCAGAGGTGGAGATAGTTCCTAAAACTACGTACCTTTGACCATTATCCTATTCTGCTCTATACTAGAAATAAAATCAAGCAAAAATTGTTCAGATTGAAAGGGGTATGGCTACATAATGAAGACTTTTTTAATTAAAAGCATACCCACGTGGTGGAGGGAAATACAACGAAACAGTTCTGCGCTTCTCTCTTTTAATGCTAAAATTAGATACTGTTTGAAGCAAATTAAGAGATGGTGTGTATCAAGCTTCTATAGCATTTCAAAAAGTAAGATTGAAATTATGCAAGAGATATAGAAAATTGACGAATTAGAAGAGAATACTTTTTTGATGTTGGAGCTATAAGAGAAAAGGGAGACTGTCAAAGCCTGGCTCTCTTTTGTTCTCAAAGATAAAGAAGGGTTATGGAAAACCTATACCAAGCAACAATAGTTACAGGATGGAGACGGTAATACTAAGTTTTTTCACGACGACTAAAAAATTAGTCATTGGTGATATTTATTTACGCTGCTAAATACTCAACAAATGCCTCTAAAAATTTTAGCAACATATGACATCAAATGCTCCCTATACTAATATTGTTAAAAATATTATATAATGCCACTAATACAAATATCTGATTTTTGCAACTAAAATTTTAAAATTTTAATTTTATTTGAAGTTTATATTTGATTTTTTTTTTAGAGAAATGTAGCATACTACCCGCTTCGTTTATTTCTTTTAGAAATAAACTTAACTCAAAATGTGAATTAACTAAGATTCGAACTTAAAACATTAGATACCAACCACTAAGCCCTTTGCCACTTGCGCTAGCGACTATCAATTATATATATTTTAGTTTTTTAAATTTTAAGTCTTCAATTTTAAAATTTTAAAATTTTAAATTTTAAAATTTGAAAGCTAAATTTAAATTTTTAATTTTCAAATATCAAATTTTAAGTTTCAAAATTTATAGTTTTAAATTTAAAATTTTAAATTTAAAATAAATTAAAATTTTAAAAATTAAAAATTAAAAATTTTAGATTTTAAAATTTAAAATATAAAATTTTAAAATTTTAAATTTTAAATTATAAGTTTAATTTTTAAAATTATAAGTTTCAAATTTTTAAACTTTAATTTAAAATTTTTTAATTCTTAGTAAAAAGGGATGTATTAATAATTATATATTGATTAGTAACGATATTTAGCAATAAGTGCTGCTAGTTTATTACATTTAGCGGTGTTCACTAATTTGCGTTGCTAATTTATCTTATTTTGCAATATTAATAGTAAATTATTACTAAATAATTAAATCTAGCGGCAATTATCAAGTAATACTGTTAAATATATTAATTAGCATGATTTAAATAAATGTTGCATAGTAAATGTTGCGGCATTTAGCAATAAATGCTGCTACTTTATTACATTTAGTGTCATTTTTTATAAAATACTGAAAACTTCAGCAGCATTCGCTAATTTATGCTGTTAATTTATCCTATTTTGCAACATTAATAGTAAATTGTTGCTAAAATTATTAAATCTAACGGCAATTATCAAGTAATACTGCTAAATATATTAATTAGCGTGATTTGAATAAATGCTGCGGAGTAAATGCCGTTAAATCATGAATTTGTTGTTTCTAATAACAAAAGACGTCCGAATGAGATTGGGGTGATTGTAGACGATGGAAAAAGATATATTAAGGAAGAAGAGAAGAGACACTACTTCTGATGTAAATTTAAAAAACGCTATACCCTAGAGTCCCACGTACCAAATTCTGTTGGGGACTGGAGAGGACTTTTTCAAACTAGATGGGTCACTACCCTAGATCATTTATCAATCCGCTTTGACTTAGAGGAGAACAAAACGACTGTGTTCCAGCAAGAAGGGGATAAAGCACCGGGACCTAATGGCTTTCCCATAAGCTTCTACCCGACCTTTTGGGACGTTGTCAAGAATTATATCCTTTTGATCTTCCAAGAACTCTACGAGGGACGACTTTCTACATGTGCTGTTGACTACACATACATATGTCTTATCCCAAAAAAAAGAGTGAAAAGGACCAATGATTTTAGGCCTATTAATATACTGAATGGGATCCAAAAAAATATTTCCAAGGTCTTAGCAAATCAGCTAGAAAGGGTCTTGCAGGACCTCATCTCTACTTCCCAATCAACGTTCTTATGAAGGAGACTCTTGGCTTGGGGCTCTAAGGAGGCTGTGGAAGCTGTTGGGGTGAAAGTAGATTTTGAGAAGGCTTTCGATAAAGTCAAGTGGCCTTTTCTTAAAAAGGTTTCAGAGTTGCTAGGTTTTAATGATATATAAATGGTGTGGATGGGTTACTGAATGTGTCTATAAGTCTAAGTTGGTCATCCTGGTTAACGGCATAGCATCTAATTAGATCAAATCTAAAAGAAGAGTGCAACAAGGCTACCCTCTGTCTCCTTATCTTTTTCATCTTGTGGTCGAGTGTCTCGTCAAGATGACTGAAATACCAGAGGAATCCAATCTTCTGAAAGGAATTGGACCCATGAGAGATAGCTTCATAACTTTAATTCAATATGCGGACGATACCTTGTTCTTTTGTGAGGCGAGGAAAAGATTTATGAATAATCTTAAATTCTTATGGAATCTTGTTGAGTGGGCTTCTTGAATCAAGATTAACAAAGAAAAGTCGCAATTATTTTATTTAGGGAGTAAGAGTGGAAAAGACAGTAGACTCGCTGGTATCTTGCAGTGCAAAATTGAAAAATTGCCTACTAAGTATTTGAGTCTATCTTTTGACCTTCAGGGCGCTTAAGGAAGAAGATTGGGTAGGTTCAAGAATGGGTAGGTGTCAGGCAGGCTAAACTCCTTTCTAAAGGAGGTAGATTAACACTAGTTTTAGAGCGTATGTAGGCATTGCGAAGAGATTTCTTTTGGAAAAGACGGGAGAGCTACACAAGGGGAGTTTGTATAGTTGCTTGCAAAAATATTTGTATGAGTAGGAAAGGAGGCTTATGTGTCAAGGGTTTGGCAACCATGAATGATGCCCTTCTAATGAAATGGTAGTGGCATTTTCTCACTAAACGGAAAATACAATGGATTAAGCTAATCAGGAGCTTATATTACAACTAAAGACGACCGTTGTCTAAAGGAAGGTCCTTTTGACCGACCTCACAATAGTGGAAGAATGTGTTAAAATTGAAGAAAATTTTCAAGAGTAGAGTCAGTTATTATTTGGAGGACAAAATACTTATTGATTTTTGGGTATATACATGGTGTGGTGACGCATCCCTGAAGCCGTACTTTCCAAACATTTACTCTAATGTACACCACAAAGAGGTTCAAGTCTGTGAATTTTCTCTACCGTGGATGGAGATGGAGAAAAATTCTAAGAGGAGTGAGAAGAAACATATAGTGCAGTAGTCAAGAGTATTAGGGAGCTGAAGAACACCTTCGCTAACTTTCAAGTTGAAAATCAACCAAATGTTATCCACTGGAGATGGAACTCTGGCGATAGGTTTATAGTTAAATCCATGTATTCGTTTATCCGGAGTGCGGGCGCCAAAAATACTGCAACGCATGCCATCTAGAGACTGAAAATTCTGACTAAAGTTAAAACCTTTCTCTGGCTAGCCCTTAAAAAAAAACTGCCTATTGTGGATAACCTCTTTAAAAGGGGATGGTCGGAGAGTAACGGGTGTGTTATGTGTAGCGCTAATTTGGGGACAGTGGATTACTTGTTGGTGGGATGTGTCATCAGTAAGTTTCTTTCTATTTCGCGCCTTGACAAGTTCCACGTCTTCCCCTTTATTGAGGACATCATTACCGTCTGGAAGGGGCTACTAGGGAGGGATTCGCAAACTGACGTTGTGAAGGCTCGGATACTGGTGGTGGCCATGTGGTGGATGATCTGGCATGAAAAAAATAATTTTATTTTTAGGAAACTATCTACGCTATCTCATCTGCTCATCGTATTGCAGTACCGGCGAAGGACTGGGCCGATTTTTGTAGAATAGGTGACGTCGGCATTTGTTAGACTCTTTATTTTTAACTCTTGTGTCCACTTCCTCTCAGCTTTTCTTTTTGTTCTTGTTTCTTTTTCTTTTGTTTTTCCGACTTTTTGAGGCCACTGCTGCCTCACTTTATGAAGTTAACTTCATTTGCTTAATAAATGAAGCAAGCAGCTTGTTACATTTCTCTCAAAAAAATAATAATATCACAACGTAAACTCTATGTATCCTTATTTGATCACAAATATATTAATAAATAAATTTATGATAAATTAATATTGTATGTACGATTTGCTCTTTATATAAACGGATTCTTTATATTCACAACACTTTAATAAGTATGAGGATCAAATTCTGATTAATAAGAGAGGTTACGTAGGTAATAATTAGGAAGTTAAAACAAACCTTTAATAAATAATAATTTGCAAATGAAGTCTAGTAATAAATTTATAAAGCTTAATTTGATCCTCATACTTATTAAAGTGTTGTGAATATAAAAGAAGTGATTATAGGCCTGTTCAATCTGGAAGGACTCAACCTTCTCCCAGACAGCAAGATTGTCAAAGACCAAGTTCCAAACAAGGACCGAGATCTAATTTTAATGCAACATCAAAAATACTGAAATACTGCATATTATATATAATTAGAACTTATCAGTATTTGGACTACAAGTATGATGAATACAATGTTCTAATTAATCAATACATACATGGACTACAACCAGATCCCTGCCCGGACTATTACTAATCATCTTCTTCGTCTTTTCCGGAGCTTGGGTTGTAAAAAACGCGACAACCATTTTCTATATATCAATATGTGCTCTTAGGCCCATCGCCTTTCAATTCTACAATACCAAGGAGATCTTCATCCCTAATAACATAACAAGCCCAGAGGCTATAAGAACAAGCCCATTATTGAAAACTCCAAGTTAGGAGAGAGAACGGCTACTTTCTTTAAAAGAAATAATTCGCACTATAACAAAAATGGTATATAGCGACACTTTTAAATATAGGTATAAATTAAAAAAAGTGCTGCTGACTAAATTACCGACACTTTTAAAAAGTGCTGCTATATGTGGGATCGCTAGATATATAGTGACAGTTTAAGAGTGTCTATATAATCTAAAAAGAATGCCGCTAATTTACCAACACTTATTTAAGTATTTAACAATCGCTGGAACTCTATCTCGTTGGCTGCAGTGGCAGAGGAGGAGGAGAACAAATGGCTTTTTGTCTAGGATTTCAATGGATTGATTGAGAGGAGAAGGGGAGATGGTTATCGATTTTTCTTTTTTGTTTCCTTTTCTGTTTGTAATCGGACCGAACGGGCTGGATAGGGTGGGTTGAATAGAGTAACCTTTTATTTTTTGTTGGATTGGACTTTATATTTTGTCACGCCCCGGATTACTCGTTTCCCGGGCACGTCGACAAATCGGCCGTATACAAAGAAATTTTTTCTGTATATGAAACGATAGTTGTACCTGTAAAACATACAATACTACAAACAGTAGTATAGAGCTGCTAGAAGAACCAGTAATAAAAACAAACCGAATTCCATATACATACGCCAAATCCAAGATACAAAACTACTCGCACTGGCGAGTTAAATATATGTATGTAGATGAACTCCAACCAAAAACAACTACCTGCTGTAGGGGCACCTCTAGCTCGGCTCGTCGGGTAGGGCTTTAACTCGCGACGCCCTTGCCTCGATCCTGATCAGCAACAACAACAGCCGAAGACGATGGCTCTACAAAAACGGGGTAACAACAGGGCGTGAGAACTACTGTAAAAACAAGTAGTTCTCAGTGGGTGCCGCCCTGAATATCATCGGTCCACCCACTAAATCTATAGAAGGGAGCAAAAGTAGTAATAAATGTTAAAATAAAATCTACAGCTACCATTTATTACACTATCATGCTCTACGCTGACATACTGTAGTAATGTCAATCCTGACCTAATCTCTTTCGGGACTGTACACATATCCGCCCCAGGGACTGTGAACACACCCGTCCCGCCCAGTTGAGACTATCCAGCTACCTCCACACTATCCAGTCCGTGAAGAGCAAGTCTAACCGGCATGAATGACACCAACGCGAAAGCACAACGCCCGTCTCCGGAGTGGTACTCGTGGGAGCTACCCAAACGAGTATGCAGCGTATCTCTGTCGAGGTCAATAAGGCTCTCTCAAGCCAAAGTCCAAGTAACCGACTCTAACTGGTCTAACAACCAACAGGTCACGTGCCCTCGGCACAATCCGACGCCAAAAAGGCGATATGGGCCCACTGTCAACCCCGACGGCACCCAACAGTCCGGAACAGCCTGAACGCTACTGTAAAAATACACTTGACATCCCAGCACGAGCGTAACTGAAAGCTAAACTACCTGGGGTATCCGTCGCCTCAATACTGCGACAATACAAAATTACAACGGCTCCTAGAGCTAAATCAGATAGTGTAAACAGGTGGCAGGTCCAAATCGCTGATTTTCTCCTAAGTCAAATTCCAAGTCCAACATATATATTTATGGTTTACTAATCATATCCTCAATGCTGATTTCATTCATAATACAATGAACGAAGTTGAGCTACAATATGATTTACAAAAACTGAAAATCATACATGTCGACTAATATTGTGCTTAAGAATAAACCGATGTTACCCACCTCAAAAGCTAATCCCCAGCAGCAAAGAACTCCCTCAGCTGCGGAACAACCTGCTGGATCAACTAAAATCCTCCTAGTCCAGTAATCGAGCTAATTCCAAGCTCTACAATCAAAATCATCAGTTCAGTCCAAACACAACAACAGCAGGGTAAAATAGGAGTTCGATCAAGCGGACCTTCACCAAATCCTGCAAACTTGGGCTTCGTGGATTCCTCTCGAAGTCCTGAATCCAACGAACCAAGTTTCGTCTAATCCGACACTCCTACGTCGCGTACGAGTCGAAACGCCGACGGTCGACGCTGGAACTCTACAAAACAGCATCCTTGAGCTCGAAAGTAATAAGGACTTGCCATGGTTGAAAGAATTGATGAACATCTCACCTCAACAGCGACTCTAGCACCGGTGCGACGTCGAAAATGGCGAAAACGCACCCTCGCCCGGCCTCCTCGCGATGTTACGACAACAAACGCGTGCTCGAATGGCTCCGCGGCATTACGTCGACGACGAAATACTCCACCCGAGCTCCTCCACGATCGGTCTAGCTAGAGAGAGAAAGGGAAGCAAGCAAAATCTCCTCTCAGCTCTCCCTCACACCTATAAATAGTAAGGGAGTATGTGGGTGACACGAACGAGGTGAGAAAAGACCCAATTGCCCTCTCACCTACCTTGGTGTACCGATACACGGACCCGCGTACCGGTACAAGAAACCAACCCGAGAGCAGCCTGCGCGCAGCTTGTGCAATGTACCGGTACACCCTGCTGGCTGTACCGGTACAGCAAGCAGAGAAACCTGCTATTGGCAGGTTCTCTTGCTAAATGCTGCTCTCGCGTCGCACAGAGTCTGTTTTGCGTTTATTTCGCGCCAACGAGATTCAGGCTTCTCCCGACACTCTCCAGAACTATCGACAAGCCTTTACCGCCAAACACCAGGGATCTCACATATTTAAGTCTTAATAAATTTTTTTAAAAGTTTTGGTATAAATGGGACACTTACACAAAAGTGTCCTAAAAATGTATCCCTATAATCTAATTCTGTTGTAGTGTCGGTACATAATTTTATAAATAATAAAAATAAAATCTTTTTAACCATTAATCAACAAAGTGTCATTTCAACCATTAGCAGGTTAAGATGTAATTTAATATTGACAGTATTTTAATAACTAAACATTGTAAAATTTTAATAATTACACATATTTAATATGTTTAAGAAATTTTAGAATTTCACTAATTTAGACATTATATAATTGTTTATCACTATTTAAGAAAATTTGAATGTGGATAAATATTTTAGTTCAACGAATTTAATATGTAAAGATTTTAAATATGGGTAAACACAAAATTGATATGAAAGTATTGATTGATATCCATTCCACAAATTTAGACAATAATTTTCCTCATTATTATTTAAAAAATTTTAAAATTACACTAATTTAGGCATTAATTTTATATCAATATTTAAGAAAATTAGAATGTAGCTAAATATTGAAATTCATCATATTTAATATGTTTAAGAAATTTTAGAATTTCACCAATTTACACATTCATTTTGTGTCACTATTTAAGAATATTTGAATATGGGTAAATATTTAAATTCAACATATTTAATATGTATAAGAAATTTTAGATTTTCACTAATTTAGATATTAATTTTTTATCACTATTAATTTAAGAAAATTTGACTGTGGGTAAATATTTTAGTTCAACAAATTTAATATGTAAAAATTTTAAATATGGGTAAAACATAAAATTGATATGAAAGTTTTGATTGATTTCCATTCCACAAATTTAACGCAAGAATTTTCCATTCTCATTTAAAAAATTTTAAAATTACACTAATTTAGGTATTGATTTTATATCAATATTTAAGAAAATATGAATATAGCTAAATATTTAAATTCATCATATTTAATATGCTTTAGGAATTTTAGAATTTCGTCAAATTTATACGTTAATTATGTGTCACCATTTAAGAATATTTGAATATGGGTAAATGTTTAATTTCAATATATTTAATATGTAGGGTAAACACAAAAAATTGATATGATATAAATTTATGTTTAAATTCACAGTTTAGCTGTAAGCTAAATATTTTGAAATTATTTTATGAAAGATGACTCGAAAATAATTTTAAAAAATTTATTTTTGAAGATTTACGTCCATAATTTTTTGTCAATTAAATTGGAATATTCAAATTTTGTAATCTATTTAGAAATTCAGCGTTTGGGGGAGTTTCTATATTTGATTTATTTGAAGATCCATTGCAGTTGAGGCCGTCAACTTTGGTGTAGCCAGGGGCAGCGACCTTGGAGGAAAAGAGAAGCAGAAAGAGAAGAGAAATATTAAGTAATATAGTGAAAATAAAAATACTTAGTTTCCTCCGTATCAAAAGATCAAAATATCTCTCTTTGGAGTACCTGATAATCAGTACCCCTATCAAAATAACCTCCAATTGCAGGTCACAACTAGAAAAATAAATAAATAAATAAATATGTGTCGTAGAATGAGAATGAATGAACGACATCAAAAAATAAAAAAAATATAGAAGCTATCCTCTTTTTTAATAAATAATTAGTTGTAGTCCATTAATACTAAATCCATATAGGTGACCGTAATTAGACAAGCGGATCCAAAATTGTAAAACCCTTTTATTACATAAATTCAAAATTCATCATAATTTTGATCCAATTACTTTATATATATAATATTTAATATATCGTTCTTGGTTACGATACCAATTAATTGGTAGATCTATATTGCATGTATAGAATAATATCACTAAATATATACCAATACCTAGAATCATAAACAAAATCACTTATAAAGCGTCATAGAGAAGAAACTCTCGATCAATCCGTGGAATTGAGAAGTCCGACTTGGGGTTAGGACATTACCAATCGAATTTTGAATGATCTTGTTTCTCCTCCAGTCTGAAGTGGAACTAATAGTTATTTTTTTACCGGAATGCACGTAAGAAGATGGCAGGACTAGTACACCTTTTATATAAAGTCCAAATCGACATTCCATTAATATCTAAGTAGAATTCTATTTAATTTAAATAGATAGAAAAATAAAATAAAATATACCATATTGAGGTGTCCTATTTCTTCTAAGATTGATCTTTATTTATAGTAAATATATATATGTATATGATTAATTGGATCATATTTATGGAAATCCTAACTTGGACTTCATAACAACTTTGGCAAGAGCTCTATAGCTCCTATCGCCGTTGATGATGTGATTGTTAACAATTCACAAATGAATAGTCTCATTTTGAATAATTATGAGCAAACAAAGTCATGATATATACTAATAGACTCAAAAGTCAAAACCTAATAGGCGCTTTAAAGTTGAATGAGTTTCATTAGATATATTATATCTTTAGACTGATGTGGGCACAAGCTAGATCAAGAATTACTTCTTAACAAATAGTATGACAGCCAATGATTTGATGAACTTGGGCTACTCACCTAAGTGGTATGGTATGATCGAACTTGTGGCTCTTACGAATATTGTGGGTTAGTAGAGTATGAAACACGATACGACAGTTTGATGCACTTAAAAGAATTAGGCCTAAGAGGCGCTAGTCAAACGCATGAGCTCATATAGTTGGTGCGTTAAATATGTCGAGCCGAGAGGCACGAGCCAGGTATAAGGGCTCATAGTGACTCATAGGGGAAAAAAAAAAGGGACAGCTCAGTAATTAGAGTGTAAAAGAATGAGTTCAAGGAAAAGTTAATTGACTCACACACGAAAGAAAAAGAATGTTAAAAGTTCACAGATGAAAAGTTTCATATCGAATAATAATAGAACAATAAAAAGATTGCTATATGTTAGCAGGTTCTGATCTAATAAGCTCAAATTTTTAGGTTGAATAGGTTTCAATAGATAAGGCAAATCCAAAGTTTGGGGACCAAAATATTATGGATCTCATAGTTTGAGGACCAAAAGTGTAATTTATATTTTTATTTTCAATTTCTTTTTTATTTTATTCGATATGAGTGTGAAAGATAAAGCTTCAACAGGTTGTACGATAGAAAAAGATTATCCGAAATATTATTTTTATATTGAACAGAGTTCACAATTGTATTTTAATTTTTAAATGGTAGAATTTTGTTATTTTTTACTATTTGGGTTTGAATTATATAGGGTTTAAAGAAAATATAAAAAGAAAAGAAAAATAAATAAACCCTTAAAAATAATAATTTAAGTAGCTGGCCACTTTGCCACACATTTAAGGAGCAAAGAGAATTTAAACCTGATGATAATGTAATTTGCAGGGTCTACAATACGCGTAAATTCAAATAAAATATTTAATACATTCAAAGGAGGGATTTAAAGAAAAGATGCAATACTAATGCATTAATTTTAAAAAATAACCTAACATTCTCTTAATTGTAGCAAATCAACATGATTAATGTTTGGGAATATCCCAAATCTCTATTAGTAACTTTTAGTGGTTAGGTATTTGGAAGCACCGTGTTCACTTATTTTTGAGGCTTGTATCTTTGCCGTCCAATTTAGTCTTTATTTGGAATTACGAACAGATTGTATTGATCGACGAGAAAGTAATGCAAGAAAATATTTCGCTTGTTTCCAGTAGTCATATTCTATTATTAAATACAGCATTCAACTGATTAAAACATTAAATTTGTTGTTCCACCAAAAAATGACGAAGTGTATGTATTTTTATATATTATTTTTTGTCCCGACTCCTTTTAGCTGATAACAACTGACGACTTTCAACACCGAACATGTTCTTAATATATAATACAGTCTTCTATAGTTATACTACTTCTCTTAATAGTATTTATATCAAGAATTGAGCTAGAATACTATTAATAGTATTTTAGCTCTTTTGGTATCGAATTTTTAACCTTTCGATTAAAAATTATAAGGTTAGGATAATAGTGGCTCTCTAGGGTTTAGTGACGGCCCCCCTAAGGTTGAGTGGGTGGTTGATTGAATAGTATGATTTAAAAAGTGGAATTGATTAAAGTATAGATCTAACGGTTAAAAAATCGATAGTAAAAAAATTCAAATACTATTAATAGTATTTCAGCTCAACTCTTTATATTAAATAATATTGTATAATAGGACAAGTACATAGGCCCTAACTGGTAACCCACTAAAAGGTTTTCCTCGATTTTCTCCACAAAAAAATAAAAGATTTTTCTTGACGCTAGGAGGTAAAATTAATTTTTGATATTATGTTTTCAAGGACTGGAAATTAATTTCTCTTGCCAAAATTTGCCATGAGAAAAGCCCTAAATAATTTAGCAGAAGCTTTTGCCTGGGGATCGACAATTAATAAAAATATTGTTAGTATTCCTTCAGGAAATTTTGCTAAAATAACACTTTCTAGTTCGATCATCTGAGAGGACTACGGTTATCTCAGTGGACTGAATAAGTTTAAGTGCCTTAGAATCCAATCCAGAATTTTCAATTTTCATAACCTAGAGTAGAGATGCAAATGGGCCTGGATTGATAGAGATCCCGCGGCGATCTGTCCCAAATAGGACGGTAAGTGGGAGTCAAAAATTTAAAAGAAAAATAAATCATTCCTAATCCGTTCCTATACGCTGAGAAATAAAGCGGGAGATGGGTCCCTTTCTTTCTTTCATCTATCTCGATATTTTCTTTGTTATATCCTGATCCTTCGAAATTTATTATTATCCCGACCCGCCTTGAATAGAGTGATAAGCGATAGCAAAAAATAGAATAAAATTTTATTCGCTAAGAAAACGGGGCGGGAGGTAGGAAGCCCTCTCATTAATTGATACGCTCCCTTTGCATTCCTCCCCCAGAGAAGGTCATAAATATGTCTGCGCTAAGAAAAGTAAATAAGTAACCCATCAATTTGGCCTCCTTATATCATATACCAATGCCAAAAACATGATTACATGACATACCAAAAGAATTTCAAAGAAACACAAAAAACATATAAAAAATTTCATTAAGAACATTTTAATTAATACCCACAATAAATTACATGTATACTCCAATCCAATCCAATCCAATCCAATCCAATCTAGTTCACGGCGGTGCAGACCCGCCGAATCTCTCCTTCGGTCGCATTCTTAACCCCGACCCTCCCGAGCTTAGTCATAGCAGCCACGAACGCCTCCTCGAACGCGGTCTGGTTCGACGCGAACCAGTTTACTAGTCCCCGCGACCTCTGGTCGGTGAACAAGATCTGGTCCGAGGCCAACAGGCCCATCTCTTTCTGTAGATTCTGGTAGTACGCGTTGTCGAACTTAAACGGTGTGGCCGGATCCAACATTGCGAAGGTCGACGGGTTGTAGTTCAACGGGCAGATCTGGCGCATCTGGCGCAAGAAGGTCAGGTTCATCGGCGGATTGAACGCCAGCGGCTGCTTGAACCGATAGATCCGGCGAATGAACTTGTCGCAGTGGGTGACTCCGATTGTGTGTGCACCTACAAAAACATAGATCGAGAACTTGAGAAATTAATCTCTTGGATCGATGGAAAATTGTTTTTGATTATTGCCTGATATTAATTACTCCGATGTTTGAAATTATAATTTCATATCAAGTAGGAGAATTTTCGAATTTTCTGATTCTGTCCACTAGACTTTGAGCAGCATTTCAAATAGCAAGCTTTTGTAACTGAAAAGTAAAAGTTAGCTGTTTGACAAATAAAATGTCTAAATCTTGCCACGATAGAAGAAGCCCACAAGCTTCAGGATTATAGAAGCAAAACCGGGACTAGCTATTTGACCCCTACTAAATGGTTGCAAAAATAAATAAATAAATAATTCTATGAGTATATGCAAAAAATAAATAAATAAATCTTACGTTCTGACCATCCCATAATCTATTTTATTACACTCGTCTTATCACACTTCAAATTTGTTAGTACTGAAAATCTAAAAAGATTATCTAATTCTTTGAATGAGTTTGGCATACAAATATGTAGCACTGAAAAAAAAAAAAATTGTAAATCTTATCTTGTGACCATCCAATGATCCATTTTTTTACACTTGTCTTATCACACTCTAAATATTTTAGTATTGAAAATCTAAAAAAAACTATCTAATTTTTGAATGAGTTGGGTGTACAAATAGCACTGCAAACTGCATAAATTTATAATGTTGGATCACCTTACTGCATTGCAAAAGAAAAAAGAAAAATACTACTGGTTGTACAAATTATATCCCATCTATTGAATAGGTGAGATTTTTTTACTAGTCACATTGATGTGTACAAATTACATCCCACCTATTGAAGTGACTAGTAAAAAGATCCCATCCATTCAATGGATGGAATGTAACTTGTACACCGGCATTGGAGTGTACAAGTAGTACTATTCTTTTTTAGAACTAAATTTTATTTTTGGAAGTAAATTTAATTGCAAATTAGGTACAGTTGGTGGTTTGACACTTTTTAAGCTTTCGAATTTTAGAACTAAGTGATTTTAGAGAAATGAAGTAGGAATTTCATCACATTTGTTGATAACTTCATCAAATTTAATAGTTAAAATTAGCAAATAAACTTTAATTAATTGATCATTAAATCATTAATGAAATTGGATTGGTTTAAATAAAAATCATTAGATCATTAATATAAATTAGATTAATTTAATGGTTTAATTAGATTAATTAAATTATTAATTGATTAATTTAATTATTAATTAATTTAATGATTTAATACTAGTATAAATTACTTTTTAGTAAATAAAATTAGATTTAAGAAAATTAGATTAATTAACTCACTAAAAATTCTAAACCTTACTAAGTAAGATAACTCAACTTGGAAGAACAAAGATACCAGAGTGCTTGGTTTTTGAAAATGTCCTAAAAATTAGTTCCCTGACTGAAAAAAAATACTTTCTGTTTGTTTGATTCCTAATAAATAAAAAAAAAAAAATTAAAAAATTGAATAAAGTAATGTATTCTCGTTTTTCAAAATTTTATCCCAAAAATACAAAATGTGAAAAAAAGGAGATTTCTATAAAATGCAATTTTTTCGAAAAATAGTTTTCCTCGCTTTTAGAGGAACTAACCATCCTGTAAAAGAGTATTGAATAAAAACTTTAAGATGAGACCAATCATTTTTAGCATAAGTAGCAAAAGACTTTATGGTCGGGATTTTTATATTTTTCATCTAAGTATGTTTAAAAAAAAAAAAAAAAATGGAACTTTAAAAAAAAAAATGGCCAAGGGATTTACGTACATTTTTATCTTCTATTTTATTTTTATTTTTTTGTGACGATGTGGATATTTAAAAAAAATAAAAAATAAAAAATAAAAGAGCTGCAATAGTCAAACAGCTGTGGCCCAATAAACGGCTCAGCAAATATGTCCAAATGGGGATACAACTGGGTCCAGCTACGCGCCCACTGATTTTCACAGCTTGGCTCCCAACATGCTTTACTCCAACAAGAGGACAAAAAAATTCTCAGCAATGCTGTTCCTATTTTTGACAGCGTGTAATCCTCTGTTTCCCATACATCGATGGTTATGACACCAGCGTATCACGGGAATGTCTACTTTTGCACGGCTATTTGACTCCGCGCACTGCTTCTGAAAACTAGATTCTCTAAAAGACCGCTGATATACTAATATATTATATGTAAAATTAGAATACATTTTAAATATTATTTCTGTGGTTTCGCACTTTCTCACTTTAATATTTTTGTGGTTTTATTTTTATCTTTTCGTCGGCTTGTCCGCTAATATTTCGTTAAATTATATACAAAAATTTCAAATATCTCACATAGGTTTATCGAATATTCATTTTAGTACCCTTTAATTTTAACTTTGTCACTGATTTAATAAAAAATAAAATTAGTGAAATCAATAAAAAAAAAAAAAAAAATCACAGGGTACTAAATTAATACACTTTAAATCACATGGCACTAAAGTGAGAAAGTGTGCAACCACATGAGAGGAATTTGAAGTTTTTCCTAAAAATTAATATATAGTACAGATCAACACATCAACAAATAAAGAGTAAGATAATTACACGAAGTACAAATGTCAAAAATCAATGTAAAATTTAAATTGTCAGCTACTACGTGGTTCAGCGTGTTTTTTACTCATCATCTTATTGTTTTAAAAAGTTACAGTTAACTATTTTAAAATTTTATTTTATATTACTTTTTTATTATAAAAATTTATTATTAACAAGACAGTAAAATAGTACTTTTTATAAACCACAAGATAGTACTTGTCATATAATGTAACTAATAAAATAACCTTTCCTACTAAATGGATAAAGTGTATATTATACACCCTAAAAGAAATGTATGAATGGCGTTGCTAAGATTATATTGGTATCTTATTCAACTTCTAGTTCTTAAGGTAAACCAAAAGTAAAAGATTTCCGACTGGGGTGACCAGAATAAATTTGTGCTAAATTACAAATGACCACAACAAAATTTAACCCAAAAAACAGAGGTATACTAATTTATCTTCATTTATTTTTCTATGTTGGATTGCAATATTGAATTGGTGTTAGTACTTTCACAAGAATTATTTGTTGTGAGAAAAAAAAAAAAAAAAAAAAAACTTTCTCACTCCTCTCTTTTACTGTAGTTTAGGACCTGTGAGTGTGACCTAAACTACATTCCTTTTCATTTTTCCCCTTTTTCTTGTGATGTGCAGAGGATTCATACTGAAGCAGCTCTTTTTTTGTGCTTTACAGCTCCAACTAACTGCTCCATTAAAGCTAACCAGTAGTGATGTTTGAAGAAATGTGTACTTGATCGATCACCACAAATCAAAATAATTACACACCAAATATTAAGTGACATTAAATTTGATGAAAATTTGTTACTAACCGGAGAGCGCGATCATGTCGGTTTGCGTGAGCCCGTTCGCGGCGAACACCGCATTGAGCTGATCCAAGTTGTATCCTGGGCCAGGAAGATTGTGTTTGACGTTGGCTTTCGACGTTACCCGACCGTCCAATCTCCCAAGCTCGACCTGGTAATACGGCCCGCCCGTCTGCGAAAACAGAAAAAGAAGAAAAAATAAAAATTCAATAAAAAGTTTAGTTCTTTTTAAATTTGATATCTTTAAATTCAATCAAGTAACTTATACTTGTTACTTCGTGCTTTAAAAAGCACTAAAATTGTAGTGAATCCCAAAAATGAGGGGTCCTTAATTACTAATTGGCCCCAATGGAAATTAATAATCATGTCTCTACAAACTGTAGCATGCATATATATACATGCAGTGGGTGCAACACTTCCTCGTTAATTATATATTAGTTGGAAATTCAATTAACCCCATATCACATGGTTTTGTCCCCAAAACATGTACTATTTTTCACAATAACGACAATTTATATGCTCCCATGTACACATTAGATAAAAAGGTTATTATCTAGTTATTTATGACCCTTGAAAACAAGAAAATTTATGGCGTTGAGGCTACGTACGTAATACAATATTAAAACCAAAACAGTTTAATTTGTAAAGAAAAGTATACATAGTTCATTAGGTATATATGCTTCTATATTTTTCAATAGTATTACAGAAATAATATCTTAATTGAAGCATTACAATCCTGAAAGGAGCCTTTGAAAAATGCGTGCTTAATTATGCATTAATTTTATTTGGTTTCTAAGACCCTATATATATAACTTACATTATTTGTGAGATCGCAAAGTAACTTTGATATTGGAAGTGTAGACTCTATTATGACTTGTAATTAATAAATGATTCACGAATCTGATTTATCTTGTGTTTTCTATTAACATGCACATAAAATGGTTGGTAAAAGTGTATAGAATTTGCTTCAACTATTATTCATATTTAAAATTTTTTGATTTTGCGTATCTAATCTTCTAATTTATTTCATTTGAGCCGGCTAACGACTCTTAAACTTTAAATTAAATACATCACTTCTCACATACAAATGATGTAAATCGAATAAATTAGAAAAATTAGATATTTCAATTAAAATTTTGAAAGTTTGAATTAGCCGAATTAAAATGATATATATATATATATAATTCAAGCAATGTTCATACATTTTTACCTAAAATGGTTATAAGTACAGCATACATAAATAAATATTAGCCCATTCAGCGAGGGAGTCAACCTTGGAGATACCCTCATACTTAGGTTGTCGCCCACTCCAAATAAAAAACAATAAAAATAATAAAAAATAAAATAAAAATCACTATGTACAATGATCAGATGAATTATAACAAATTACTAAATCTCTTAAATTTTTACAAATTACTTGTAAACTGTTCGCAGGTACAGCATTAATTGGCGAAAAAAATTTGATAGAACTAAACCTATTGAGTGTTTCTATTGACCCGTAAGCAATTAATTATGAGTCTTTTAATGGGTGGAATGGTAGTTTAGAGTTAGATAATAATGTTCAGGAAAATTTAAAGTCCAATTTTTTTTTTAGAAAAAAAAAACTACGAAAAAATAAATACCAAAAGAAAAAAACATTGTACGTAGAAAAATGTAGTGATAGAGAGAATTATTAATTAATTAATTAATTAACTAATTACCAGGGAGACGACATCTCTAGCTGCAATGGCTAAAATATCGGCACAAGACACCTTGTTGGTGCATTGCGGATCGCCGTCGACGGCCGCCTTCGCCCGGTTTACGGTGTCCACCGCCTCCGGCGACAGCGTCAGGTCGGCTCCGCTGTGGTTCTCGTCGTCCCCGTTCGCTGCCGCGAGCAGCACCGACCCGTCACAGCCCTGCATGCCGCATAAAGTTAAATCTCATTTGCTAGTACTGCACAAATTTTAAGACGATCCGTGTATTAAGCTCATATGCTTTTAAAAGTATAAATGCTCAGTTCCTGATCCTAACGTTTCTCAATAATAATAAAGAACAATTGTCGTATTTGGCACGGGTTCTGAAATAATTTTGTACAAGCATTTAAGGCCGTACGAAAATAGATACCAGTACAATGCCGTAGTCCCAAAAATAAATAAATAAATAAATAAATAAATAACACTTTTGCAGAAAGTTCAATAATAATTTTTTTTGAAAAAAAGGTGGCGGCGGGGGAAGCACCCGAACGAAGCAGTCGTGGAAGAAGAGGCGGAGGGTGCCGGGGGCGGCGGCAAAGCTCAGCTGCAGCTTCTGCGCGACAGCGGTGTGGACGAGAGACTCGACGTTGGGGCATATGCTGGAATAGTAATTCTGGCTCAGCTGAGCTGCTGCTGTGGGTGGTGATGGGAAAATGAGGAGGGAAAGAAGGGATGAGAGAAGAAGGAAAATATTGGAGCTCTCCATTGCCTGCAGGTTCGAATGCTTAAAGAGAGGAGGCATCTGTCTTTGTGTGTATTTATATATATATATATATATATGTACAGTGAAGTGAGGATCGAGTGGGATAAATAAATATGAGGGGAGTTATTGGATACACCTGGTGCACACTGCACGCCCACCTTAATTAATTAATTTGTGCTAATTACTAACAACTTCCACGTTATTTTATGAACTGTGTATAAAATTTTGTTGTTGGTTTCTCTCTTGAAATTATAAATCATGCCGATGATTTCATCGTGATATATATGCATCTCATTTTCTAATTTATTGTGATCATATATTCATGTTTGAGAAACAGTATAAAAGTTGTTTATAAGTATAGCGTTACTAGTTATTATACGTTAAAACGTGAAAATTTTAAAAATTGTTTTGTTAGATGTGTTCAATTGTTGACTTAAAGAGATCATCACCCTATCATATGTCGGAAGGCTAAGTAGGCCAAGTCACGTTCGAATTTGCGTAAGACTGGATTGGATCGAGTCATGTTTGAAATGGCGTAAGGTTGGGTGGGCCGAGTCACAATCAAAATTTATATATACTAGCTGTATTTGTACACTTTAAGCTAAATTGGTTATGTATTTCTAACAACTCGAATTTTTTGGATCAATAGTTAACGCCATCAATTCGGCATTCAATCACACTCAAAATATTTACAGAGTAAAGATCATAAATTTCACATCTCTTTAGAAACTACCGAATTTTTGGATTACTTAACATGCCCAATTAGTAATTGGTCGTCTAAAGTGCTTAATAATTTTTTACATATCTAGGGTCTTTAAATGTGTATTGCAGATCATATTAATTATTTGATTTGGTTTTAAATTTAAAATAATAATTATTAGATTTTCATTGCATTACGTGACACAAACAGATGCAACGAGTACATGGTATAAGGTTGGGTCGGGGGACAACACTAAAATGAGGAGCCGTGGGGTCGTTCTACACAATTCGTGAAACTTTTATATATATAGTGTAATAATAAAAATAATAAATAGTAAATAATAAAATAATTAAGGTTAAAGGGGTACAGCAAATAAACGAAAATTGGTCACAACCGGGATGAATAATTAAGAAGCATGTGGACGGAATTGGATGTTTCTTTTAATAGAATATCTCCACTAGTGTCGTGTTGCTGGATACACTACTGTCCTCCTATGTTACCAATTCCCATGATAATGCGCGTATACGATGTCACGGAGCATTTTATGCCGTAAACAACAATGTCTCTCTGATGTGGGCAATAAATTAAATTTATATATATATATATATATATATATATATATATATATATATATATATATATATATATATATAGAGCGAGTTTGCAAATTGCAACAGAAATTGGTGCATCAAATTTTGGGCGCCCACGCGCAGTTGAAAGAAATTTTTTCTTTTTGGTGTTCATTAATTGACAGGATAAATTGCATTGTTAGTAAGTTTCTATATTTTACGCTACAATAAAAACGATATATAGTGACATTTTTAAATATTGATACAAATAAAAAAGTTGCTGGCTAAATTATCGATATTTTTTAAAAATGTTGCTATATGTGGAGTCATTATATGTAGGGCCGTCTTGATGTTTGACACCCACTCTTCCAGCGACCTGTGGCGGAGAAATACGTGGCGATCGTAGCGCTCTACGGTTCCTGCGAGATTCTCATGGCCGAACTCCAACCGCCAAAACTCTACCTCATCAGCAGCAGCTGTGGAAGAGGAGAAGGAGAGATGGTGATCAATTTTTTTTAAAAAAAAAAAAAATTTGTAATCGGGCCGAGTGGGTTGAGTGAGGTTGGTTGAATAGAGGAACTTTTTGTTTTTCATTGGATTGGACTTTATATTTAAGTCTTAGTAGATTTTTTTAAAATAAATTTGATATAAATGAGACACTTAAATAAAAGTATTCAAAAAATATGTCCCTATAATCTACTTTTGTTGTAGTGTTAACAACTGATTTAACACTGAAAAGAGGACGAATTTGATAGAGCGGAAGAGAGATTTGATATAAGATTTATGATTCCGTAGACAATTGTATGAAAAATTATTTTAGATATTGACTTGGGCAAAAGAGCTTAATTGCGGTGAGATAAGGCATGCCAAAAGTCATTTTGAATAGGACTTCGATAGACCTGAACAGTCAAAATTACAAGTGTGTCAAAAATTTTAAAATTTCAACAATAAACACCATATGATATGATATGTAAACAAGCGAAAATTTGGCAAACGGCTTTGAAAATAAGGCGCAATTAATTACCTCGCGAAAATCACTTTGATTACGACTATACTATGCTCAGGATTAAGATTAAGATTAAGATTAAGATTACGAAAGCTATGGGAGAATCTAATTGGACGGTTTCGTCTCCAATTAGCACCTTAAACAAAGTCAGATCAGCTTTCAATTAATGGGAGGAACATCAATGACGAACCTGTCAAAGCACGGCGTGCATCAAGTTGCACTTAGTCGGCAAACAATTCCCAAATTTTTAGCTATGTTTTATTTTGGTCCTCTAATTTATTTTGTTTACGCAGTCGATCAGATCTGTAATTCTTATTATTGACTCATTTAATAAATTTTTCATTGCCTAACTCTAAAGAAAATTTTCATGTGTTAAGTTTTAATACTGACACCACAAATTCTATTTAGTGCTAATGTAGCAATTTTTAAGTTAGCTAATTAAGTTTAATTTTCACAGGAGGGATTTACTTAAAATAAATAATTAAAATACGGACCTAATTACAAAAATATTTATGAGGATTGGAATGAGATTTTGGGTCCTTAACCAATGCAATTTATATCCTGCAAGAAAATATAATTTGTTTTTAATATGTTTTCTTCTTTCATATTTGTGCGAAAAGACCTTTTTCATATTATGCAGTTGTTGGCCAGAGGTGGTGATTGTGAAATTATGGACTTACCTGCCCAAAAAAAGTACATGACATAAAATAAACAAAGAAAAATAGCATATGAAGAAAATTAGCGTACGTGCGGGTGTTGAAAAAATTGTTCATACATGTTTAAGTCAGGGGCAAATGTCTTATATATTCACTAGGCTTTGTTTGGCATCATTTCACCGTTTATTAACACAAATATTCTCTATATTTGAATATGCAATGTATCAATTTTCGGTTAGCTTCAAATATATTCATACATTCAAACAGGATCTGAAAAATCTTGATATTTATGAATCGATAGGAGAATATATTTCACCTATAAAATTATCTATCTTATTCTGAAAACATGGTTTACAAGCCGAATATGATATTTTTTCTAGATATTTGATAATATTCCTTATCTACCAAGCATACAAATTTCTTAAGCAAATCAAAAAGGTATAAAAAATAATATATTCGTGCATCCAAATAGCGGTTAAATTTTAAGACGTCAAAATACGATATTTTTAATACGAATAAATCATTAAGATCCTATTTATTGTAATATGTTATCCAACGATAATGCATTCTTATGAAGTTTTTTTCCTGTAATTCAAAGCAAATAGCATGCTTTTTTGCTCCTTGAAAGCCCTTGGCAGTCATAATTTTAGTAGGATATCTTATTTTCTCTAAGTAATGATTTACTTTATTTTTTAAAAAAAATAATCTGTAGCCCAATATGACATTCCTTTTAGAAATTTAATGAAACTCTTTATCTACCAAATAATAAATGCCTTTTGAATAAAACAAAATATATACGGAATAAGATGATCATATGCATCCCAACAAAATGAGAATGAGAACCTTACGCTTTGATACCATATTTTTTTTTTTCCTTTTTAAATATTTTTGTCTACTTTTGCCACTGCTTATAGCAACTCATTTGACAAGGAGGAAAATTCTTATAATTTTGTTGTAGAAAAACGCAGAAAGAGGCCCATCTACTCGTTCTCTGAGTCAAACTATCCGGATTCCAGATCAAAATCACCCAAAAGTGGGTTTTGGTCCATCATGCTGATTAGTACTAAGACAGAGATAGAATTATCAGCCAGCCTGTCTGCAATTTGAGCATCAGGAAGAACATATTTAGTATGAAAGATAAAAATATGAAAAGGCAACAAAAACACATATTAAGGGAAAAGGTACAACATGCATATGGGATTAACAATGACACCCCCTACCCACTTCTTCTGGCCTACATCATGCAGTAATCAATGATTCAGTTCCTGTTTACCCTCCAAGACATGCCCCGCAAATAAGAAACCCTAACACCATGTGGCAGACCAATCTCCCAAGTCCTAAACCAACAAAACAAACTCCAAAAGCCCATCGGTAACATCTACTACTGTCCTTTCCTTCTAACCAAGTTAAAAGCCATAGGCATATCCCATTGAGAGCAGCATATAGAGTATGTCACATGCATATTCCAATCTCTCTCTCTCTCTCTCTCTCTCTCTCTATATATATATATATAGAGAGAGAGAGAGAGAGAGAGAGAGAGATTGGAATATGCATGTGACANTATATAAGTTCCTTAGTTTAGAGAAAATTAAAAATTTAAAAAAAAAAACTCCACTAAGCGTTCTTTAACAAAATTGAGAAATATTCTACCAGTAGGCAGTGACGGATTCAGAAAATATCTTTAGAGGGGTAAATATAAAATAGAGAGTAAATGTGAAAAAGTATAAAATATTTATCTTATATTTAAATAGATGCTTTTATTTTTTTCACTTGGATCCACATTTCTCACATTTGGATTTAAGAACCGTGTAGTTGGTATCACCTGGGAGCAAAGCAGTGTTTTACTTAACTTCTAAAACAAAGTAGGGTCAATTGGTCAACCAACGTGGGTTAACCCCAGCAGTGAACAAATGTGTCGGCCATTGTTAGTAAGCTTATCTTTAATCCTTCCAGTAAAATTTTGTTCTTAGATTTCTAAAGTAGATGCTTAGTATAACGATGAACAGTTAGAAAGTTATTCTAAAATTATCCAAAAAGTAAAGGACCTGTTTATAGATTACCTTTTTAGATAGAGCACAAAAGATTCATGTGAATTGTGGGGGAGGGGGGGTGGTCCACTGTTGCACATGCCGGAACTTGATGCAGTTGTCTTGTAACTTTGCAGCTTGAACGGCTTGTGACTACCTTGAATATACAATAACTTTTTGTGATGCCTACATATAGTGCAGTGCATCATAGATTAGGCAAAGGTGCAATGGAGCCCGCAACTGTATTTGTTTCCGTCAATAACAACAAAAAAGGTTCATTTATTTTTCATATATTTCGAATCACGCAATTGACTACAAAACAGAGCAAGTATGCCCTGTTTGAGAGGAAAAAGAGAACAATGAATAAATAACAAGGAGAGAGAAACAAACAAAGGACAAGGCAAGAAAGGGATTTAAAAAAAAAGGGTCATGTATTATTGCACATAAAAAATGACCAATGTGAGAAAAAAAGAGAACAAAATTGTGCAGCATATAAGCACCATGCAGCTAAGGAATAATTAGCAGAGATAGGAACACTACAAATCCTCATTCCAGATCTATATTGATTGTATGAAAGACATTTTGCTATTGAAGAACAAATGATTGGCTATTTCTTGTTTGTTTGATGTTCGGAAAACAACAAATAAATCAAATCACAATAGAACATCAACTTGTGCTAGAGATATCATCAAAAGAGCATTATGTCCATGTTGACAGCAACAGCAGAGAAGGAAAGAAGTTTGGATACCTCACAGTAATGTAATTAGACGGGTTTCTGAGCACTTTCCAGAAGCGAAAACAACCTTCACATGAGCTGAAAGGAATGTAAAGCAGAAAAAAAGAGGTAAAAAACATGTCATAAATACAAGGAAAAAAGAAAAAAGTGAATAAAGGAAAGAGATAATTAGTTCACATTAAAACTTCCTTCTCATAAAAGTTCCTGAAAGCTCATACTTCTTCAATAGCATAAAAAGAGATGAAAATAGGCAGCTGCTGCTGCTGCTGCTGCTGCTGCTCCTCTACATTTACCGTCTGCAGCTCATCATTTTCTTAAGAGGAGCAGATATTACCTTGCTGCAGACTGCACGAGAGAAAATATGAAAGCAGAAGCCAAATTTCTGCTCTTGCCACATGGCAAGCTGAATTATCGACACGTGGCAAGTTTATTCAAGGCAATCTTATGTGTAACTCTGAAAAATTTTGAACAACTATGAAGAAAATAAGAGAGAGATTGGTTATGCAATCAGAATATCCATCTATAGTCACATTAGATATAGTCTTGTCTAATCTTATTTAAAGAATTTATCTCTACAAATAATTAGGTTTTATAATTTTTCGATATTTTTATAAACTAGATTTTTTCACCTTAAAATTAATTTACTTTTTTAGAAAAATAAATTTTAAAATGTTTGTGCATGGATTAACAACTAGTAAATATATCATTTTAAGGGTCTAAACAAGGTTCTCGACCAAACAAATGAGATGATGACAAGCGCTTTTGACCCACTTTCAGAACAACTTATCTACTCTGAGAAGTGTGTTTGAAGTGAATTTTCTTTTATATTCTTTCTTCTTCCGAACATAGTCTACAGTGACTCCAAACATAAAGTCTAGCAGTGTTATAGCAAAAAGTAAAGAGACTTGAGGTAGAAAGATATAAAAGACTACAAAGCATGTAACAAAGCCACTCTCCGTTAAGGCTTAATCCGTTCCCACTGTTCAAACAAGTGTTGTGCTATGAGTCAACGAATAGCCTCCCAGAATATAATGAAGCACTAACCCTAACCGCATTTGCACACACGATACTAAATTAAGTTGTCGGAAAAGGGATAGAACAAGAGTCGAAAAAAGTTATTATGAATGGAAACTTGAACTTTTTCATGTGTCCTTTAGCAGTCAACGCTATAGACTTGTATAGACCACGAATGTATCCTTAAGAAAGTGACAATTTGTGAACCGGTGTTTTATGAAGTGACTTTTCAATTTGTATATACGTGCTTCAGAAAGTGACTTTTTCAGTTTGCGTATTTCCATTTGATCATAACTATCAATTAGTTACTAGTACCTTTTTGTCCATTTGACCAATGCATATATGTCAAATTCAATTTATGTAAAAATTAATTCCAACAAACATATGCATGAAAGAACACACCATAAAGTTGTGTCTTTTCATACCTAATCCTTTTACATTCGTTCGCTAAGAATAACATCCTTTGATTAGAGTCACATCCATTCACTAAAAGTCAAAGGATAAACCAAATAACTGTATTATTTGAAAATTTTCTTACAGCAGGAAGGTGAAAAGGGCTTCCAACCATCAAAAGTAGAAGCTTCATTGCTAAGTTTTTGGTACTACTAAAGCTTGAAGCTGATACGAAGTTTTTTAATGGAAAAAAGCTATTAGATTTAAGCCTTGTTGGAGAATGCATCCTCCAAAAGAAACAGCTACAATGCAATATGATCCCCAAAAAAACTCGAAAGAGCCTCTGAGCTCTAATGTTTTAATGAAGAAACATCTTCTGGGATGTTTGCACTTAAAGGTATTTTTGTGAGCATGTTGACACATCAAAGCAATTGAGTCTAAAGAAGGCATTCCCCACACCAAGCCTTAGTACTTTGTTTGAGAAGCTTCTCAAAGAGCACTTCTAGATAAGGTCCGGTCATGAAAAATGACTCTATGTCAACATGTGCATTATGCACTATGGAGGCAGTATCAGATTTTACCTTTTTAGCAAAAGGGGATTTGAAGAAATGCAAATAATCAACATCTTGTATCTCATCCCAAACTGAACAGCTTCAAAACAGAACTTCATAAACAAGATTTCTTTGCAAGTGTGGCTCTAGTTACATTTAGGATAAGGCTTAAAAAAGAAGAAGACTTCCATGCTTCCTCCACTTAAATATAGCTCAATTGGTGAGTCATAAAAGGAAAATCAACAAGTTAACTCTACTAGCATCAAAAGAACTAGAAAAAGCATTCTTATACCAGAAGCACTCTCACCCACCCGCTAATAGTGACCCTAGGTCTCCCTTGTTACAATTTGATTCAAACCAGACTATCAACTTCAAATTTGATTGCAAAAGAAGCCAAAAACAATTCGGAGTTGGTATGATTTCAGCCTTCTCATTTGAATAGCGAATGTACGATAACATAACTCTCAAAGCTACAGTAAACTTTATTAAGACAACCGATTCCTATGCATCTCCTACCGGATCAATCCTGGGTAACATGGTATTCAAGTGACTCCAACACTCCTTAAAATCTGTGAAGTCATGGGTTCAACCCCCATCTCCCAAAAAAGGCTAATAAATCCCCAAATTACATGTATTGAGTTCGATTAGCAATTTGGCATCTTTTACTTTACCTATCAATTGCACATATCTTTATCTCTCTTAAATAAGAAGGGTGTTAAGACTTGCCTAGGCAATCTCTTGTGATACTGGCCTTTTGGATGAAAAACAATATTTAAAAATAAATACAGTATCCGCATTTAAGAGAAAAATCAACTAGAAGTAGTTCTCCTGAACATATGGTAAATTACACCATTGATCGTTTTGACTAATGGTCAAATTTCATTCAGATCATTGAACTAGCAAATTATATAATAAAGGCACTAAACTTTAATTACATTTCAGTAAGGTCGCTTCTCAAACTCTGACTAATTTTTCTTAATGAAATAACGATATAAGAGTTAATTCAACTGCTAAGGAGTAGCAAGACAATGGTTGCTAGTTGATTCAACTACTACATTATCTCATAACTATCAGGGCCCGTTTGGTTCAAAGTTTGTACTAATCCAAAAATCCTCCATTTATTCTTTTGAAAATATCATATCATTACCATTCAACTCAAAGTTGGATAATTGTAAAAGGTTTTGGTGAAGTATTAGAATCATTGTAGATTTCCAGCTAATAGGAATACTAGATAACCATAGATTAGGAGGTACTCTCATTTCCATACTTGATGGTGACCATTAGCGGCCCATTTGTAAGAATATACAAGTTCCTAACAATGGCAAATGGCATGATAAGTAGCCAACTGAGCATTTCAAATATAAAATATACAACATTCTCGAAATATTACAAACCTTGAAACAAAACGGCCCCTCAATATGAAACTATACAATATTAAAGAGTCAAGAGGTGATTTGAAACTGAATCAACAGGTAAATTATCACTAAGGGTGTTTGAGTAAAAAAAAAGAGGTGACATATATATATATATATAAGAATAAAATGAGAGAATAATTAGGATAGGATTTCTAGTTCATTTGAAATAAAAAAAAAATAAAAAAAATCTTTGTCATTTCAAAATAAAATAAAATAAGGAAGAGATTTAAAAATAGTATCAAATACTTAAATTCCTTATAAGCTATAAGGAATGATATAATTCCTTTTTAGAGGTTTATTTGAATTTTGTTTCCAAAATGATACTGATTCTTGGATCCCTATAAATTGGATCCAAGATGTAAGTGGGTTTTTTTTTGTAGGGAACTAGAAAGAAAAAAAAAAAAATACAAACAGTGAAGAAAAAAAAGAAGGTAAAAAAAAATTTTTTTTTTTCTTTTCTTCTTTTTTCTCTTCTCTCCACGTGTGCACACAGGGCGACACTCCCCTCCCTCCCTCCTGCCGCTCGTCACCAACCAAGGGAGGGGGGTGTGGTGTGCTCACAGCACACCCCCCCAACCCGTACAAGAAAGAAGAAAGGCTCGGCTACTTTATTTTGCGGCGGCGCGGCGACGATGACGACGACTTCGACAACGGCGATGACCTCGACAATGACACAACAACGACGACTTCGACGACGCGCAAAGAGGCCGTTTAGCGGCCTCTTTTCTTTTTCTTTTCTACGACGGCGATGGGTTGTTGCATACGCGCAAACGATGTAGTAGCGATTTTATGTCGGTTTGATCAACACAACCGTCTTCGTGATAGGTTGACCCGATCAAATTTGACATTCAATCGTTACTACATCATGCACGCGTATTCATTAAACTCATCTCCCTCAACATCAAAAGAAAATTTGTGCGCACAAGCGACGCGACGGTGACGATCCTTGTGTCGGATTGATTGAGCGGCCGTCTTCGTGATAGGCTCGACACTTTCGATCTCGACATTAGATCGTTACTCTCATTGGACTTATGATCATACCGAGCGGCCGTCTTCGTGATAGGCTCGACACGGTTGAACTCCGATTCGGACCAAAATGATAACAACAAAAATAAAATAATAATAATAAAAAAAAGGATAATAAATATTTTTCTCGGGTCGCCGTCTTCGTGATAGGCTTGACCCGAGTCCGGATCATTAAACCGGGTCGCCGTCTTCGTGATAGGCTTGACCCGGGTTCGGTTAATTAAACCGGGTCGCCGTCTTCGTGATAGGCTTGACCCGGGTTCGGTTAATTAAACCGGGTCGCCGTCTTCGTGATAGGCTTGACCCGGGTTCGGTTAATTAAACCGGGTCGCCGTCTTCGTGATAGGCTTGACCCGGGTTCGGTTAATTAAACCGGGTCGCCGTCTTCGTGATAGGCTTGACCCGGGTTCGGTTAATTAAACCGGGTCGCCGTCTTCGTGATAGGCTTGACCCGGGTTCGGTTAATTAAACCGGGTCGCCGTCTTCGTGATAGGCTTGACCCGGGTTCGGTTAATTAAACCGGGTCGCCGTCTTCGTGATAGGCTTGACCCGGGTTCGGTTAATTAAACCGGGTCGCCGTCTTCGTGATAGGCTTGACCCGGGTTCGGTTAATTAAACCGGGTCGCCGTCTTCGTGATAGGCTTGACCCGGGTTCGGTTAATTAAACCGGGTCGCCGTCTTCGTGATAGGCTTGACTCGGGTTCGCTTAATTAAACCAGGTCGCCGTCTTCGTGATAGGCTTGACCCGAGTTCGGTTCAATTAAACCGGGTCGTCGTCTTCGCGATAGACTAGACCCGAGTCAACTAAACCATAATGATAAATTAAATCGGATTATAAGCCGATCAAGTCTAATCAATGAGTTTAATTGAACCATTAAAGACATAACCGAACCAAATCAAACTACAAGCTAGTTTGACTTGAACCAAACCATGAAGGATCCAAATCGAACCTGAAAGGAACCGACTCAACCGAACCAGGAAGGATTCGACTCGAACCAAAGTGGATTTGATCCGAACCGAGCCAAATGGATTTAACTTGATCCAAAGTGGATTTGACCTGATCCGAACCAGGAAGGATTCGACTCGAACTGAAGCGGATCCAATCCGAACCAAACCAAATGGATTCAACTTGATCCGAAATGGATCTGATCCGGACAGAACCATAAAGGATTCAACTTGAACTAAAGTGAATCCGATCTGATCCGAACCAAACCGGATCCGAACCGAACCGAACCATAAAGGATTCGACTTGAACCAAGGTGAATCCGATCTGAACTGAACCGAACCGGATCCGAACTGAACAGAATCATAAAGGATTCGACTTGAACCGATGCTGATCCGATCCAAGCTGAACCGAACCGGATCTCGTCTGAACCAAATCATAATGGATTCGACTTAAACCGAAGCGGATCTGATCCGAGTTGAACCGAACCGGATCCCGTTTGAACCAAATCATAATGGATTTGACTTGAACTCGAACCGAAGCGAATTCGATCCGACTCGAACCTAAGCGGATCCGATCCGAACCAAGCCGGAAAGGATCCGACTTGAACCGAACCGGATCCGAATCAAACCAGATCCTGTCTGAACCGAACCGAACAGGATTCAACTTGAACAAAAGTGAATCCGAACTGAACCGAACCGAATCCGGTCCGAACCAAACCAAAGTAAATCCAATCCAATCAGAACCATAAAGGATCCGACTAGAACCGAAGTGGGTCTAATCCAAACCATGAAGGATCCGACTCGAACTGAAGTAGGTCCAATCTGAACCGAACAGGATCCAACTTGAACTGACTCGAGCTGAATTCGGTTCAACCCGATTAGGATCCGACTCGAACTGAAGCGGGTCCAACCCGAACAGAACAAGATCCGATTTGAACCGACTTGAGTTGAATTCGGTTCAATCCGATCAGGGTCCGACTCGAACCAAGGTGGGTCCGACCCGAATCGAACTATGAAGAATCCGATTCGAACCAAACCATGAATGACCACTCGCCCTAGAAACACCCTACGGCGGGGCCGGTTCGTTCGCGGCAGACAAAGGGATAAATTATAACAGCATCATCTCAAAGAAATGATGTAGGCAACTAAATTAGCTACCACCACATTGGTTTGCTTGGGAAATTACATTAGAGTTTTAACTCAGAGATTTGATTAAAATAGAAATTAAAGTTTGGTGACTCAATTGAAACAAATTAAAGACCAGTGAGCTAAATGAAATTTCACATAAACTGCAGCAATGAATGATGTAATCCCCAGAGAACAAGAACTCTTACGTGAGAACTACAAAAGCCAGTAATGAGAGCACCACTTGATGAAATTAAGTAAAAAGGTTAATCTTTGCTTTCCTTCTCTTAAATAAGGAGGCAGATAAACTGAATACTGATTATAGAAGCTCAAATTCTGGAGGGACTTACATGACAATTGTCCGATTTTAAGATTGTGCTAACAACTTCTCTTGAATGGTTATCAACCGATCCTTCACTACCTGAGCACCCGGTTTTCCTGAAAAAGCTTTTGACAATAACAATGATAATACACAAACGTGCAAGTGCAGAGTAGAAATGAACTTATCAATATCCAAGTTATTCACAGAATAATGATCAACGAACAGATAGGATACATCTGCAATTCCAAATCTTTAGATGCTTCAGAAAATATTGAATGGTGCAAATTGAGAATTATCAATTTGAGTTTCTATCCATGCAAGTAATAACAAACCAAAGAGAACAAAGGTATAAATCTAATGTTCCTTTACTGTCACTTAGCTTGGTCCCACATTTTAAGGACGCAAAAAGATATCCCCAGATTGGCTGTTCCAAGCTATTCCAAGTTTCAAGCTATTCATTATTTAGTGCCAATCTGCTACTCATTACTAGTTCAAAGATATTTGGGATTTCACCAACTTGGGATTTTATCCGTAAGCGACTGAAATTCCAACAACAGAATTCTTTGGAGACATAGAAGAAGATGAATTCTGTTGATTTTCATATCAAATGCTCTCTCATATGCAGAAGATTAAACACAAAAATATTTCACACATATATCGAGTGCCTACATACATGACACACTTTATATATAATGAATAAATACATATATTGCCAGAAGCAAGTAAACTAAGAGGAAATTAAGCAACCAAAAAGTATTCAATATCAATCTGATTCTAGCATAATTTTGGAATAACCTATGCATGGAGCAAGCTTGGGTACCTGCCCATGTCAAAACATGCTCGGACAGGTAGCATAATCAAATGTGATTACATGCGCATATGTAAATCATGTATGCACGCACCAACCATGTAACAGAAATTATAATTTGTCTAAGCATGCTCCAATCATGTCACAAAAATATAAATGTCTGATGACTCTGATCAAATCTCTAAACAGTGATTTAATTTGTGTGTACCAATTGAAGGACCAGGCACCAATATTCCATGAAAGAAGTAACTAGACATAAACATAGTAATTCATCCAATGACAACTAAACCCCTTGTTTAAGTTTAAATGAAAATTGGCAAATTGTAATTTTGTCAGAGAATTTGTACAAATCATCCAATAATACAATAGAGTGGATAGATAGATTGGTAAATACAATAGAGTGGATAGATAGATTGGAAAACGACCATTAAAACTGAAGTTCCAATGAAATACAACATGAATTTGGTCGATCTTGTAATCCTGAATGAGAATTTCTAAAAACACACTAATTACAATGGAAAAAAGATACTCTAAATAGACCTGTAATGATTATACATTATTGAGAGAAAAGAAAGGAAAATAATACTCAAATCTGATAAGAACAAGTTCATAAAACGCATAGGCATGTTAAAGTCACAAGTGCTTATACGCAATATCAACCATGATGACAAAAAAACAGTTGAAGAGCTGCTTGTCTGGTTCCAGTTGGATACTTAATGCCCTTCATCAACTAACTAAAAATTGGACCATTCGTCAAGTACATTGTATAGAAAAAGCATTTTAGCCTTAAGCTTCATCGAGTTCAAAGTGTGGAAATTAAAGTGAAAAAAAACCTTAGATACATTCACATTAATGTAATTAAGTTAGAGTTGCCATAGTTTTGCAATAGCTCATGGAAACGAAAATTGACATACAATCATCCTTTTTCATAATCAATAACTATCTTCTCTTCAGATGCTGTCTTTCAAAATTTTACTAAAATAAAATAACAGGATAATATGGAAGGTTTATGTTGGATAACAATGTAATAATCAACAAAGACTTTATGCCATTACTTCAAGCCCTGCATTTATCAGTCTGATATACTCTTATTGAATTTACAACTATGTAGAAATGATCACTATAATATCACCTCAAAAAAGAAAAGAAAAAGGAAATAAAAGCATGGAATGATGATTCATCATTCCATTTTCTATCCCAATGCATTCCTATTCCATTTCCCATTTCCCATTTCCATTTCAATCATGAACCAAACATGGCCATAATGTAGTTTTCAGACAAGTCATATTTCAGTCGTTTGTAAGAGCTGAATTAATTTTTTTAGAAAAAAACCAAACATTTATTACCATCAAATACCACTTAGAACAATGACAGATCAACTAAAGGAAAACAATAGAGACATATTGAATACAAAGAGAGTCCAAATAAAAGAATAAGCATTCTAATTAGCTGTAATTTCAAGAGCTCAATATTAAAAGTCAAAAATACCTTTGGCGGAAACACCAAGAGATTCCAAATAAAAGGATAAGCATTCTAATTAGCTGTAGTTTCAAGAGCTCAATATTAAAAGTTGAAAATACCTTTGGCGGAAACACCAAGCATCATGGCATATTACCATATAGAATTTATTAAATACAGACAAAGCATTAAGGCCTTGTTTGGTAATGCGATGGCTACAAGCATTGTTTTTATGCTTTGGAAGGCCCAAAAAATTGAAAAGCACTGCCCCCCTCCAATGCTATGAATTGGGATGGAACCGCATAGGCATGCAACCTGCTTTTCGCCACCGCATTACAGAAGTAGGCCTAAAACCATATGCGAATACTCCAAATAGAGAAAAGCTATAGATAAATAGAGAAAGAAAGGAAGTACACTAAAATCAGTAACTCACACATCATACACACAAAACAAAGTTCCGAATGATCAACTGTAAAATAATTAGGAGATCCACAAACAAATTAGTCAAAAGAATAACAGAAATTGGAAATGAAACTCCCATAGCAGTCCCCAACACAGTCAATGGTCTACGTAGCAACTTTGATGGCATTATTCACTGTTATGCAGCAAATAATTGAATTGTTGGGAGACTAAATATTAAACTAATAAGAAAAAATTCCATGAATTTGGGAGATTGAATATTAGAATATCAGGGGAAAAAAGCCCATGAATTTGTCATTGAAATCCCCCAAGGGCAGTCTCTGAAACTATGAATAATTCATGTAGCAACTTTGATGACTTATTCATTATTATGCAGCAAACTATTGAATGATTAGGAGATTCAACACAAAATTAATTAGAAAAACAAAGAATATGGTATTGAAACCCTTCTAGCAACTTTGGCAATCTTAATGCATAGGATGTGAAGTGAGGAACTTACAGAACATTCTCCTATAAGTTACACAACATTTATTCAGCCGATTTGTCTTCAGAGTCAGCTTCATGCCATAGATTACACAGAGGTAGATTTTTAGATGTAGATGCTTCCTCAAGAATAATAAACATACAACAAAATGGACCAGACTGTGACTAGACTTTAGATCGTGCCAGATTGTATTGAGAGTAGCTTGATTGTGGGACCAACTGCCCAATCCTAAGAATTATTCCATCCCTGATCCTCACTGAATCCTCCAACTTAGTCTTCAAACTGTGTGATGTGGTTCTGTACATACTGAGCCAAATTATGTTATTCTGTACATAATAGTCCAAATAGAAGCCTGTAGGCACAATTTCCTTGTCGAACCAGAATACTTGGCCGTCTATGATCTTATTTGTTTAAATAATGGAAGCAAAACTTCATAAGCAGAAAAGGCCACTCCTGTTTGAGTTACTGTGAGTTCAGCTCCATAGCTTCTTTAGAGTCTCGGAAAGAAGCCACTGAGCTGCAATTATAGTTGCTCTTGTGAGTGCTTCAAGTGTTCAAACCATTACAGCAAAATCAAGACAATATACGTGATTTTGCAATTCTTTCAGTCGACCACAGTCCTAGCAACTGCTACAGCTACATCCGGCTGCATTAATTGTTGATAGGGAGGGCTTTTGGGCCCTGTCCATGCACATGACAGAAGGGAATTTCAACCAGGGACTATAGAGGATCTCTAAAAAACAAATGGAAGCACCAGCTACTCTCATTCTTCCTTATTTTGTTGTGTCTATGGCTTCTTTCTCAGTCTGGTTCTCAACCAAAGAACATTGTTGGTATTTGAACATAAATATTTCATTACTGAGAAAGCCTTTTAGTTTGAAGAAGGGCAGTCCTATGTTTTCAGCATTTCAAGGGGAAATAAATCCAAAAACATGTAAATGTGTTCTTTGAAGGTATGCTATCCTTTTTTTTCCAGATAACCCCTTCTCCATAATCTGACTAGAATAAAGATATAGAATACAACAGGAGGTGTCTTTACACAGGATGTAAGAAAATGACAAGAGTTTCGACCTATAACTTCTAGCCTGAGTATGGTTAAATATGCTCAGTATACAACAGACAACCAAAGCCTGCAAAAACGAATACGCTGTCATACTTTAAATTTGTTGGCTCAAATTATTCACAAAATTAAAAGACATAAATCAAATACAACTGATATGCAGCATAATCAGGAAAAAAAGAAAAAAAAAAAAACATGAAGCAAATAGTATAAAGACCGAAAGACCTACTATCTCAAGGCTCATTAATCCTCATATAGGTATGGTAAAACAGACCAAGGGACGTAAATTTGAGTCGTTTGAACAAAGCAAATGATAGTACTGACATACGTATCCATAATTGGAAATATAAAATTTATATTTATCAGAGCTAGATGACAGAAACAACAGACCACACTTAACTTGCATCTTTTCTCTACAATGGACACAAGAAGTGTGTTTGGCAGTTACTAATGTTCATAAAAATGTTTTAATTCACATGAAATTTCATCTTTTTGACTGCAAATTCATGAATATGGGCATTGGCATATGTAGGTGCTTTTGTTTACACACTTAATTCAACATTGAAGTTCGCAAGATTAAAAAATAAAAAAATTACCTTTTCTCTGAAACAAAGTAAACTAGAGATACGGACACAGTTGAATGCTGTTTCTAGTTTTCATTTATGATCACTGGCTCACTAGTGCAGAAAAGATTCAGAAACACCACAAGTTAAAAAGGCAATTCTGCATGCCAAAAATAACAAAGAGCTCTATTCCTGTTCATTTGGTTTTTAAATGTACAAAATAGAGAAGCAGATCCATCATCCAAAAAATAGTGGCTTCATACAGTCACAAGATGTTAAATTTAATGTTAATAGACTACCTAAAAACCGCACTCTTTACGCTTTTCCAATCTAACATATAATACAACGATACAAGCATGAAGATTTAGGGGAAATTACATAGTAGGCCATAGATCAGTCAGTTGCTACATGTAATATAGTTTTTACAAGAGCTCTTTCCATTTAGTTACTACTTAGAGATGGATAACAATGTAGGAAACTTCTTAACAAGAAAAAACAACCCAAAACAATGGTGTATTTACTAAACTGACCCGCGAAAAACCAGCTAGTATAATGACAAACTGCAATACTTCAATTGGAAGTCGCACTTCCATTAGTTTGTGGATAGTCCAAGAAGAGAACAGCTACTAATAAAAATAGAAACTAAGCAAGCATGATAAGAACAAAAATTACGAACAAATTACATAAACGTTAAACTTCCGAATGCACAATGTCAAATTATTATTGCATTCATATTAAGATATTCAAAAAATAATCTTGAAATTAGTATTTAAACCTACATAGCGAAACATGCACTGTGAATTGGGAAACTTACAGAATATTCTAAAATAATTTACACAAAAAAGTTGTTCTGGAGTACCGTCTCCGGAGTCGGTCCCCTCCATAGACTACATAAATCAGAAGCTCCGATCGCGGCGCAGCTGCTCCTTACAAATGCTGAATATACAACAGACGGATTATATTCTTTTCTTTGGAAAGATTGACCAGAAAATACTCCCCTCCATAGATGACATAAATCAGAAGTACCAATTGCGGCGCAGCTGCCTCCTCACAAATGCTAAATATACAACAGACGGATCAGATTGACCATAAGATACTCTCCCTTACGTGCCAAGCACAAAGCATGATCTTCAAGGCTTTTCCTGCCACGCCAAGCCATGAAATCCTTCCATTTTGCACCACTAAGCTGTGCGGTGTCGTTTCGTCCAAGTAGGCCCAAACAGAAGCCCTCAGGCACCAAAAAACTCACATCCAGACACAAGTTTCTTGGAACCAGATAAATTTTACTTCAATCGATCTTATTCCTCAAACGAGCGGAAGCATATTTTTTCCAGTAGCAACGGCCAATCCTCCCCAAGCTGCTGTGGGTTTACCTCCATTGCTACTCTAAAATCTTGCAACGATATCGCCATCAGTCCTTGATTATTTCTCACCTCATGTGCGGCCTCCAACAACCCACGGCCCCTCTCCACATTTACATGATTCGGCAGCCAAACGCCATTGATCGGCTTTGCCGGCGGCCGCAAATCCTTTATCACACCATGCCCGGAAAACCTCGCACCGACCAGGCCAACACATGACCTTATCAACCGCTTCAGATAAGCATCCAACCCATTATTCAAAACATCCGCGCAATCCATCCCCACACCTCCCAACCCCTGCGCTCGGGCTATTCTCTCCATCCTTCTCTTCAGCACCTCGGTCTCGCACAATTCACCGCAATCACAGCAACCGCCGAATCCACCGACTGCCGACGGCAGCTGGGGCTTGCGGGCCCCGCCGACACTCGGGGGGCAGAACGGTATCCCGAGCGGGGCACGCAGAGGACCGCGGGACCGTCTCAATTCCTCCTCCTCATCTTGAGGCGTCAGCTTCTCCTCCATCCGCGACCGCTTGGCACCGCTCTCTCGAATTTCGCCATTCTCCCTGACAACATCCTCATTATACCGCTTGATCTTAAACCCCTCGCAACTGGAATTCTTTGCTCTCGCAATTAGCGAATGCGGCGGCGGCGTCGGGTGGGACGCATTGGCAAGGACAGCGCGGATGAGGTGGTTGTGCAGAGCGAGGTTCTCGCGGCCGAGCGCGGCGAGGCAGAGCCGCGTAAACTCCGCTCTGCTGAGCTTCTGAGAGAGGAGGGCATTGAGATAGCCGAAGTAGCGCCGGGCCCGATCGGGCCCGACCCGGCGCGCGATCTTCGACTTGAGCTCGGCAAGGTTAACCCTAGGAGGCTGCTGTAGCATCTTCTTCCACCTATCAGAGAAACCCTAATTCGCCATTACCGCCCGATCCCCGGCTCGTTCGCCGGCGCAGGGATCTCATCGCGAACCCTAATTCCCAGGAATTGGGAGCGAAACAATGGGGGTGGGATTCGGAAACCCTAATTGAGAGATTGAGGAGCTGGATCGGAGGAGTCGGCGACGCTTACCTCGTAGCGCTGGGGGATTTCTAGAGCTTTCTCTCGAGAGAGCGCTACTCCACCACTTGGCGGTGTTTACTTTCTCTCTCTCTCTCTCTCTCTCTCTCTCTCTCTCTCTCTCGGGAGCTCGAGCTGGAGGTGGAGGTGGAGGAGGAGGCCGTTGAATTGAGTTTGATCGCAGGAGAGCGAAAAATAGTTGTTTTCTGTTTTTTTTAATTATCATTATTATTATTATTATTATTTTCTTTTTCTTTTTTTTTTTTCCTAACCCCCTTCACACTCTCTCTTTTTCTAAATTTTTCATAAACTTTTGGATGTGTTTTGCGGAATAAAGAAGTGGTTGCCGCTGACTAATATCAGAGTTTGTTCACGTTTTGACCTCGCACTCTTTGTTGGTCTTTAAGATAGGTGAATATCCAAATCATTTGGGTGGACCTGGTCCACAATATAAGCCATGCACCACCTAAGCCATCGCCCTCCCTCGCCTATCTCACCTTTCAATCTCCGCCCCACTAATAATAACATTATAGTCACTGGTTTAGCACATGTTTGCTTTACCACCCTCTAGTTTACTTATTCTAAATTTTTTTTACTTCAAAATATTTTTCTGTAACTTCTTAAACCACATAGTAGAATGATAGAAATATAGTTAACTATAGAAGGGATCAGCGTGATATACATATTTGATGTAGAGAATAATGGATAGTTTAGCAATCTACCTTCCTCCACACATCACTTGATATCTTTATTGTTTTAAAAGAAATTAATTGTAAATTGCAAAAATAAATGATATTTTTTTAGTACGATGGTAGTTTTACTGATTGATGAAATGAATGAACGGTATATATATTTGAGTAGTCCACCGCTAACATTGTGGACCAACTCTAGGCAATAATTTTCCATTATTTTTTAAAATGAGAAATGCTAGGTGCACACCTAAAAATAACATCCAACGGCGCAAACACTCTTTTTTTACAATTTTAATATTAAAAAAAAAAGAGTTGATAAAACTATTATGAACATATTGACACTTAGGGGCTGTTTGGTTGCACGTATTTGCAACTGCCCCGCAGTTGCAAATGCATGCAACCTCAATTCCTATATTTGGTTTAGTGCAGTTGAGCCCAATTGCTGCAGTTCCAACTGCACAAGAAGGTCCAAATGCTGCAATTGGATCTACATCCAAATTGGTTGCAGTTCCAACTGCAGCAGTTGGTGAGGAATAGGATCACCCACAAATTAATAATAATAAATAAATAAATTATATATATATATATGGATATATGGATAAATAAAAATTCTTATAAATAAACTCATACTAATAAAATTTTTTAGGCAATACAAGCTTTGTGCAAATAATTAAATTTTTTAAAATTTATTTATGTAAAATATAAAAATAATTTATTTTTCTAAATTTTTATAGAATGTGATTTTGTATGTTAACTTAATAAATTTTAATCAATTATAATTATTAAATTTGATAAAAAAAATGAGAGAATCATTTAAATTTTTAAAGTTTGATTTATCTATTAAAATTAAATAAATTGAAAATTTTAAATGTGCCCATTAATAAATTGAAGAATTGTTGAAAAATATAAAAATATTATATATATCTATTTATTTATTTATAAATAGTNTTAATAAATTGAAGAATTGTTGAAAAATATAAAAATATTATATATATCTATTTATTTATTTATAAATAGTAAGTTTAAATGATTAATAAAATTATACAATTATTCTATGCATAGTGAAGGTAATCTCATTACTATATCTGAAGAGGTGACAAAATTTATAAATACAGTTATCAACTTCATATTACCAAGCAAAAAAAATATAACTGCAGCAGTTGCAACTGTATAAAACCAAACAGACTATGTGTAGTTATAACTACAGCATTTGCAACTGCATGTATTTCCAACTGCACTGTTTCTGCAACTACATCCAACCAAATGGCCCCTTAGATGAATAAAATGTGGTGGTATAATTTAGAGCGATTTTTTGGGTGTATAATTAGGTAGTATGACTTTTTCAGGAATAAAAGTTGACACAAAGGATCAACGTGGTAGGGATTATTCTAGTGAATTAAGAGGAAAAATCCAAAGGAATAAAGGGTTGTATTCAAACTCGAAGCAGATCCCAAAGAGATTCAAAGAAGATTCAAAGTGAGCTCAAAGTGGGAAATAAGACCGTTGAGAATGAGAGGTCAAAGGGTTGAGTAGACTCATTTTGGCATGCATAGAGAAGAGAGATCGAATTGAGCGCCGCCGCTGCCGCCGCCACCAACAACAACTATAACAACAACGTAAGCATGCATATTAATGAGCTTTTTGCATGGCATTCCCCATTTAGCAAGTAGGACAAAGAGAATGACATTAATTTTATTCACTATCATTCTAGAATATTTAGAAAATAATATTAAGCCAATTACTCGTAGATTATATTTAGGAAATGTGATCTGTTTCATCAATATATAAGAACTAATAATGTTATTAATTTCGGTAAATTAATTTTGATCAAGTTTAATAAATCTCAATAATAATAATACTATAGGTATCTTCCGAATATATCCAATCATATAATATAGGTAATATTTAGTGAGTCGATTGTTAGATGTGGCACACGTGATTTATTCAAGACGATCCATAAAGATATAATCGATCTATTCAAGATAATCTATAAAGATACAGTAAATCCAACGGTTAGGATGTATCTGGATATATTTTTGATGGACGAACGTTACTTAACATCTTTGTATTAAGTTATATACAAATATGTAACATACGGGAGTCTGCTCTATCTCCAGGGATAAGAGAATAGACTTGAAACTTTTCGCTCTTTTGGAGATCATAAACAAGAATGACCCACGAGCAAGAATCGTCATTTTCAATTCGGATATAGAAATCAAAATCATGACTGAAAATACGATATTTCTTATAAAGTTTAACATCGATTTTATCATGTGACAAACAATGGTTACTAGTGTAATAATTAGAGAAAAAAATAGAAAATAGCGATAAGGGGTAGAATTTATCTTACTGATGAAATAAGGTAACAGCCGAAGGAACTGGAAGAGAAACAGTTCAACCCAATGCAAAGATGTGACCCAGTTTGGCTCAAACAAAATACAGAAAAATCCTATTTGGTTCAAGCAAAGAAAGAGAAAAATATATGAAAAACTTGAGCCAGTTCGGAAGAACCTACACTCAACAATGATTAGTTCGGTTTAAATAAAGAAAGAGAAAAATTCGGTTCGATTTAAGCAAAGAATATATATATAGAACTAGGCTACTATGCTATTAATAGCACCAAGTCACTGGTGCTACCAAGTTTTCGGCCATTGGATTAAGAGATGTGCGGTTAGGATGATGTGGGCCCCCTAGGGTTGAGTGAGTGGTTGGTTGAATAGTATGATCTAATGGGTGAAAATGATCACAAGGGTAGATCTAACGGCGGAAAACTTGGTAGCACCAAGTGCTTTGTGCTATTAATAGCATTCTTTCTTGGGGACTGGAGTAACTCTCTCTCGGACATGAGATCGGAGCAAAAACGCTAGAGAAGGTCACATGCAGCAAATCGAAAAAAAAAGACGGGGAAAACGCTCGCCTGCAGACGATGGGTAGAAATTAACTAGATCCAAGATTAATGAAAAGGAAACCTGCGTTCAGCAAAGCCCCGCCCGACAAACGAGGATCAATAAGACCGAAATGAGAAAAATCCAGGAAGAACGCTGCATGCAAAACTCGAGTATAGCAGAGGTGTGAGTTAAAGCCACCAGCTGTAAAGCAAAGAAGACTTACGGTTGTGCCCGTCAACAGTTGTAGGATTTATTCGCGTCTCATAGATCATATGAAATAGGGAATTACCCTCCAGCAATAGCCCGTCCAGGCAACGAGCGATCTAAAAGAGGACCAAAAAATAAAATTATGAAGAAGCGCGCACACGAAGACCTGGAGAGTAGTAAGATAGCAGAGGCGGGAGCTAAGAGCCCTCCACGCGTACTGAAGATGAAGAAGTTTCATCCAACGCAAGGGTGCCACCATAGCCGGCATCATATGGCATCTCACACCAAGTACCGGGTTTGACCAAGAACCGGGGTGCGGCTAGGTTACCAGGAACTTGATCCAAAATCTCTCTCCTTGAGCAGAGATCTTATAAAGCCTTGCTTAGAGACCAACTGCTCAACCGCAACAATCATCCCACCACCCTCATATACTCGCCCCTCCACCCTCGAACCACAGAGACCGTCAGAAGAAGACGCAAAAGACTCCGTGTTGCGACCTGACCACATGCTGTGGTAGGCGCACCGTCGGGCGAGGTGCAGTAGGGAACGCCATCTGCGACAACCTGCCAGAAGACAGTTCTTAAATAAACCGCAATAAATAGAGCGGCTAACCTCAGGGCACCGAAGCCCTCCCACAAGACTTTGTCCCCGGAAACGGAGATACCTCGACAATCGACTACTCGAACGCCAATCCTCGGATGCATCGATCCAGCGAACCTCGTGCCGGACCGATTACGTCAATCAAGACGGTGCTTGCCAGCGCTTTGGGGATATACTGAGGACCGCAGTCAGCGCCGCAAAGCGAAACTACCAGCTCGGCGAAATTGGTTCCGCCTGACTCTCATCTAAAAGAGATTCTTACAACTTAACCGATTCATGATGGCGTGTTGCCGGGTCGTACTCGTGGGGGACCTCGGGGCACATCGGCCAATACAAGGCTGATCGCTTAATCGCCCCTTCGAATCTGGTCATGCGAGATGCGCGCTGGTTACCCAGGCTCGCCGGATTCATAAGGGCGACAGCGTGTCTAGGGCATAGATCGGCAGCTTTCGCTGTCATGGCCTCGACTCGGGATCTACAACATCCCCCAAACTCCTTTAAACCAGGATGTTTCCCGGGTCAATGCCACCTGACGATGAACGGCTGACGCAGCGGTTGATCCCTCCCCACCTCCACACCTCCACGCAACGAAACCAACCCCGGAGCGCCCATGCCAATCGGCGAACCACAACCCCAAAGCAGAGGCGCAACCAGCAACGAAGATAGCCAGAACCTCCTGCGGATTGGAGAACGGAGAAAACCAACTTAAACACAGGTCTCTGGAGCTGCTACGTCCTCCTCGAGGGCGCCAACCCATGCGCGGCGTCGTGCTGCGTCCGAGAAGCGCCGGCTACCGTCGGGCCCGAGCTGGGCGCGGGCAGGAGCCCGTTCGGTCCGCTTGGCGCCGCGTTGAGCTGGGCCGCAACGGGCAATCCGCTCGAAACCGAGCGAGGGCAGCCCCGACACGCGTTAGCGCACCCCTGAGTTGCTCAGAAATGAAGGGCAGGACAGAGCGGCAGACTCGCCTATCCCCCTTGCATTCAGCCTAAACCATCCTCGGCTGCGTTCACCCTACCAGAACCACCGATGCATTCACCTAAAAGCTAATTACTCATCAGCCCTCGTTGTTGAAACCCGAACCAATCACGTCACTCAAACCTCGGCCCCAACTACCAAATGCACCTCTGCCTGCCCACCTTCCACCTTAATTTCCTAAGCATGGTAGCTTCCTTTCGATGTGGGGCGTTCCTTGCGCTAGTGTATGTGGCCTCAGCGAGTGCCTCGGTGCCAGCCCACATCACCCCCTGCCGCTCCTCGGGGTGTTTCGTGCTCTTCGCCTGACCGACGGCGCTTAGTGGTCTCTGGGCCTCGTTTCATATCGATCGTACATCTTCTCCAAGTAGTCGAGAGCGAAGCACATCCTCGCCGCTTCTTAACTATCGGTTTTTGTTGGGTGGGTGGGTGTTGTGTTATGATGGGGGTTGTTAGGGCGGGCTGTGTGTGTATTTTCGGTGTTGCTTGGCGGGGGACGTATTCATCGCCCTTCACCGACCGCCGCCGCTTACCCTTCTCCTCCTCAGCCTGTTCGGGCGATCATTAGGAAGTCGAACACAACCCCCCCTCCTATTCGACCCCTAGGCAAATCTGCCCGATGGGCCCTCAATAAGGCCAAGGGTCCTCACAGCAGCTTCGTACCGGCCCCACTCCGGAATACAGTACAGGCCCCCCCCCTCTGTGCGCTTTGTGCGAATCATCCCAAAAAGCGATCTTCAGCTACCTCGCCACAAACCCGAACCCGCTCAATCACACGCCTCGAACGCGCAGACGGACCGCCACCCTCACAGGCCTGCCAAAAACCGCTACTCCAGGTACATCTCTGGACCAGACCAGCACGCAAACGGACTAGAAGAAATTAATCCAAGACCTTTGCGGTTGATCTCGGACTCAACACCTGACCTTCACATTCATACACGTCGGCGTATTGTTGATCTGCGTGCCAATCTGGTGTGTGTCCTTTACCTTAGTTGTCGATTATGAACATTTTGTTTGGACAGTCCCGTGTCTTAACGACCCGTCAAGCGCGTCTAGTCGTACATCTCTAAGTATTACAGTATTGCTATCCAAGAATCCAAAGGGATCTGTCCCCTTCTCCTCCTGTTGCGGCCATTCACAGCCATTTGGTGGCCCGGGCACCGGCTCTGGGCCTAATACTTGTGAGTTCTATACGTTTCTCTGTGACAGTGTTAAGTGCGAAACACTCAACTCTCCACCGACTCACTCTAGTAGGGAATCGTAATTTGGACACGAACGCCTACGCGCCAACCTGGCGGCATAAGAGAAAATTGCGCCGGACCCTCGTGCTTACATCCCTGCTCTTCCGACTGTATGCGAGTCCAATCACCAAAATCAATCTGAGAGAAAGAAACCTGAGCGCAAGCCATGAGCATTCTCCAATCTAATCAATACCCGCTGTAAGACCTACCTTTGTCAAACCCAAAAACTCACCTTCAATAGCCACAAACCCACTCGTGGGCCAAGCTAGACAACTTTCTCATTCGACAATGATCCATCTTGACCATTCAGCGAAAGTAAAAGCTCTGCCCCAATCACTCTGACCATAGCCGATCTACAACAGGGCCGCCACCTGCCCTCGCGTAGTCCATTCGAGAGGGTTTGGCTACCAGGGAGACTTACTGCAAACGTCCTGTCTGTGAATGAAACTACGTCAAACGCTCGGCCATCCTATCTATCACTGCAAACCCACACTCGCATAGCCGAAAAAGAAGCGCAAGACCCACCACAACACCACAGTCAAAAATCAGTATCAACTGAACCCACTATTGACCACTCGAGGAAACGCAAAATTTGCCCAAGGAAAAACCTCGATAAAACGGGCCGAACTCAACAAACCTCCTACTAATACCTAGAGGAGGAGAAATCACAAATCCAGGAGACGCCAACAAAACCAATGAAGACCATAAAATCCGTAACTTCAGCCAATCTCAAAGGCAAGGTTTGGGAACATGCGACAACCTTCTCACAGTACTTGGAGTGGCCTTTACCACTCCCAAACAGACACTCGATCGACCTCTAAGAGCGCGATTCACCCTCGACGAATCAAGGACTGCCACCTCCAAAGTCATATAAGCCCCACCAGACGCTTTCAACTATTCGTCCAGATACCTTCTGGGAGTGGCAGGACGACATCCTAAGTCTCTCTACTCTAGAGCACACGTTTCACGGGCCGACAACACTTTCCTCGCATCAATACCAAAAAAAGGACACGCGCCAACAGCTAGAACCCGACCCAATCAGCCTCATCAAACTGAATTCAAAAAAATATCTCTAAGTCTTGGCCAACATATAGCACCAAGACTACCGGTCATATCTCCTCTACACAATCGCTTCCTAAAGACCGACTACTACAGGACTCATTCGTACGGCAAGCAACAAAACTGGTCTCTAAATCTGCAGGG
>NC_033622.1:9536001-9545694 GCF_001540865.1 Ananas comosus
GGTCGACAGGGTGGCTTGGCCGCCAGGGGAAGTGCGGTCCCAAGAGCCCGCAACCTGAGCCGGCCTGTGCTCGGGTCTAAGGAGACGGCTGGTGCAGCCTCTTTCCGGCGGCTTCCGGCGACGCTCGGGGGTGGCCGGGGCGGCGGGGGAGGGCGCCGTGAGGAAGATTTCTCGACCAGGGGAAAGGTGCGGTGCTCTGGCTAACAGGCCTCTCCAAGGACCAAGCTTTAAACCGGTGGTGAGGTGGTTCCAGAGAGGAGGAATGTTTGGCCGTGAGTGCTGTTTCCGGCGGCCGGGGTGCTCTGGCGGGGCGGAACGCCCGGGCACGGGCAGGGCAGGGACGGTGCTGGGATGGCAGGGGCGGCTGGTCAGTTGGGGAGTTCTGTAGGTTAGGGTTTGGTCCAAGAAAACCCCTAGCACTCCACCTATATAAAGGTGTTGGAAAACTGCCGGAAAAACCCCCTGAATGGAATTATTTAATCCCAGCTCTCAACCAGCGCGAACATGCGTTGATAGTCCTTGAGCTTTCGAAGACTCGCAAATTCGATGCCCAATAAAATATCGGTCTTATTCGTGAATAATCCGATTACATCAATTCAGCCCTTCGCCGGACTTTTCGCGGATTCCCGATGATTCCGTCCGTTCGGGATTTCCGATCTGATGCCCAGCGCGTCAGCACGACAGAGGCATGAATCTTATCATTTCGTTTCACCGAAAAGATTCGATTGCGACAAAACCATCACTCCTAGGTTCCAGCCAAAAACACATATTAGACAACTATATGTAAAACCATTAAACCCACTTTTCTCGAAATCTGTGCATCCAAATCCCAATTTCCGTCAGTGCATTGGTTCCAAAACAGCTGAAACTGGCTCGAAACGGCTTTGGACTGATATGACGGAGTCGATTACTGCGCCAAATAAGCCAATCTACTCCGCTGGCTTTCTCCGGAAAACCGGAGTTACTATTCACTTTAAGTTGAAAAACTAAAAGTCGCGTATCTTTCTCCATTTTAGCTCATTTTCGCCCCGAAACTTGACGAGTGCCTTATGGTAATTAAATTACACACATAAACATCATCACAGAGAGTTTAGTAGCACCATGTCAAAAATCTTAGTCCTTACAGTGTTTTACTATAATAGTATTCTAGCCTAATTCATATATTATAATATATAATATATAGAGTCCGGCTACTATCTATTGATAGTATCAAACCCTTGTACTATTAAGTTTTCTGCACGTTAGATTCCATTGATCATTTCCACCTGTTAGATTATGACTATTTAAACCAACACCCCACTCAACCCTTAGGGACCACTATCATCCTAACCGCACATCCTTTCATCCAACGCGAAACTCAATAGTACCAAGGGCTTGGTACTTATTTTGATAGTATAGTAGCATATATATATAGTATAATATTATATATATATATATGTATATAGAGAGAGAGACTGAGAGAGTGGACGTAGACGAAGAGGAGGTACGACTCGGACTAGAGACGGATTGTGTCCGAGGACGCGAGAGTTCGGACGAGATACCGTTAAGGGAGCCGAAGGAATCGGAGAGAGTGATGACAGACGACGCGTGATGTATGCTGTCTGCGAACGAGGGAAGAGTTTTCACGTAGGAGATCGCCTCTCTTATCTGTGCCACCTTTGAGGCGAGAGAGAGAGAGTCCGGTACTATGCTATCGGCTTGCACGGAGCGCTCCGTTGCTACCAAGTTGTTTTCGATGATGCGGCTTCCAAATCACGATCGGCTCAGTTAGATTGTTACACTATTGAAAGAGTATTTGCGAAACTAAATTTTTAGATTTTTTCGACAATCATTGACTATGTGATCAAAAGATCTCCAAAATGACAATTTTAATGGCCGATGTGCTTGTTTGCTGAGATTTACGGTTGTAAAACAAATCCAAATGCGATGAAAATTTTACAGAAAATTCTTTTCATATTGAGAGTAAGATCAGTATATCTTGATCTTGATTTTAATCTTTTATCATTATTTGTTCATGAGATTTTTTCATTTTCAGCCTTTCATTTTAGACTATGTTTGATAGGTAAATGACTATCGAAAAATATGAAATTTAGCTTTTTAATACTTTCAGTAGTGTAGATCAAGTCTAACGGAGCGTATCGTCGATTTGGAAGCCGCATCATCGAAAACAACTTGGTAGCCGGAGCGCTCCGTGCTACGATAGTATAGTAGCCTAGTTCTATATATATATATATATATATATATTATAGAGAGACTACTATGCTATCGGAAGTATAGAGGATCTGGTGCTTCCAATTTTTTGGCCATTAGATCAGCTCCTTTGATCACTTTTAACATTTAGTTAACACCTTATCCTGTGTGGACCACTCAACCATGAGGGTACTACTCAACCCTGGGGGACGTAATCAACCCAACTATAATTCTTAATCGAAGGGTCAAAATATCGGAAGCATCAAATGCTCTATGCTTCCAATAGCATAGTAGCTCTACATATATATATATATATATAATATATATATATATATATATATTATATATTATATATATATATATATATATATATAATATATGGTATTTGCATACACGTTCCCTGCAAACATAGTGAATTGCAGAATATCTCCTGCCCAAACAGAAATTCCATAAGTTGTCCCTGCGTCCTAAGTTATGCAGAATATGTCCCTCTGGTTGAAATCTGTTTAAGAAACGTTAATTTTTTAACAGTTTTCTTGTGAAATGTTTTTTACCCTCACAAATTATCCTTCAAATCTCTTTCCTTCCTTCTCTCCCTCTTTAGGCCACCGGAAGTGGACGGGGCGCGGCGGCGCGGGGTTGGGTTCGCCGGCGACGAAAGAGGGAGAGAAAGAGGAGAGGAAGGAATGAGAGGAAGAGGGAGAAGAGAGAGGAAGAGGAAGAGCGAAAAGGGAGAGGGTTTGCTGTTCACCGCCGCCGCCGCCGCATCTCCTCCCGCGTGCGATGAATTAAGAAGAGAAGAGGAGAAGAAGAGGGAGAGGGTTCGTCGCCGCCGTCGCACACGCATTTCCTCCTCGCCGGCGACGAAGAAAAGGGGAAAGAGAATGAGAGGAGAAAAAGGAGGAAGAAGAAAAGGGAGGGAGAAGAGAAGAGAAGAGGAAGAGGGAGAGGGCGCCGCCGATGCCGCCGTCACCGTCGCCGTCGCGCCATGTGCGCCGTCGCCGCACTGCCGCCGTCGCCGTCGCCGTCGCCGCACCGTCCGGCGAGGAAGAAGATGGAAGAGGAAGAGGAAAGGGAAGAAGGGTAAAACCTCAATTTACTTTATTAATTAACCATGGTTAAGTTTTTAACTGTGGTTAACGAAATTTTTTTAACAGCCTTAACGGTAGGGAATATCTGCATAACTTAAGATTTTGCAGGGACAATTATGCAATTTTCATTTTGCGGGACAACTTATGCAATTTGCGTTTTGCAGGGATCGATATTTCTGCAATTCACTATATTTGTAGGGACGTATATGCAAATAACCCATAATTATATATATACTATAGTCCCGGCTACTATTTTTTTTTTTTTTTTTTTTTTGATTCATTAATTAACTATATAAAAGTATAACGGAGATGACACATTGATTATTCGATCCCCCATTAATCCCACATCAAATAAGTCATTATTAATAATTTGATCTTTAACACCCACAGTTAGAAGTCAATAGATAAAAGTTCTTTTGAGCTGAAAAGCCATTTGAAGTAAAACCATCCAAGATCAGAAGTCATTCAAGTACTTTCCAAGACAAAAAGAGAGTTGTCTGAAATGAAGACCATCTGAGCTACTGCATCTGCCCAGTTCCCCCGCAATCACCAAAACAATCACTGTATAAAAACACAGTTATTAGGATGAAAAATGTAGCTTTACAAGCAAATTCACAAATTTCATCTGTTCCGCGAATGAAATGTTACTAGCAATGTTTAATACACCGGGTCTGATTACTCTGTACAGTTACCTAGACAGAAGTTTTTTCTTTGCTTTCCGAAACAGCTCGAGAACTGCTTGCTTTTGCTTCTCTCATTTTCCTCAGAGCCTCTCTCAGTCCCAAGACAATAAACAAATTGGTGAGAGTAAGCAATGATTCCGCGCCACCGTGCAGCCAGTCGACGTTGGACAAGGAAGTTCCGTAGTGCACTTTCGCTGTCGACAGTAATTAACTTCATGTTATGTAACAGTGTGCATAGAAACAACATAAATAGGATAGATTGATTTAAAGATGATTACCGTATATTCCAGCAGGAACTATTTGAAGAATACGAAGAGATATACATGAAAGAAAAAGAAAGAGGTTAATGCAAGTCAAAAAATTAGAAATTCCATAAAGGTAATATTTGAGAATAAGTAAACTAATGACTTAGAAAGAAGACCAACAATGTTTGCAGCAATGTTCTCGCAACATTTAGCTCAAGGTATACGAATAATTGACGGTTTCTTCACTCAAAAGGGGCAGTTCGGATTATTTTTTTTGTGATATCGAAAGTTCATTAGCTAAAAGAAATGTTTAAGTACGGCAACTGTAAATAGATTTCTAACCATTCTGAATATGTATTATCTACATCTGAGGAAAAGTCGAGCAGAATATTAGAGTGCTCAGGGGTGGTTTGCTAAGGCAGTGGGATACTCGAATCGGACTCGAACTCGAACTCAAACTCGAACTAGAGCATTAAAACAGTACTTGGATTTGAAAATTGAAGGGAACTAAGCATCCCAAAGTGATCAACAACTACTAAATTTTTTCGTATTTACTCTGCTTATCAGGGGAGTTCCAAAATGGCACCTCTAATCAATCTTTCCCTAAACCATTTTCTATCAAATTGATCTTTCTGGTAACATCATGCCAAAAGTTACTACTAAACAAATCTTGAGTTTCATGTTATTTTTATTGGCTTAAATAGGCCAGCATTCTGTTCTGTAGTTGAGAGGTCCAACGCACGTTCGAAATGTTCGAAATGGCGTGAGGCTAGGTTGGGCCTAGTCATGTTCGAAATAGAGTGAGAATGATTGGGCCAAATCACAATCGAGATTTGCTGTATCTGTACACTAAGTGAATTGGTTGCGTATTTCTAGCGGCTCAAATTTTTAGCATTAGTGCCATCGATCCGACAATTCTTATTTACTATTAAATATTAAAATTATCGTTATCTTAGAGCTCTGGAGACAAACAGTAGTTAAATATACTATCCAGACTTGTAGTATTATTTAATATATATCCCTTCATCTAATTGAAGTCTATATTTTTCGAACCATTTATCCTAATATATACGAATTTTCTTAAATTCAGAAAAAAAAATGTAATTTCACACTTGGTTAATCAAAATTTAAAACCAACCAAAAAAAAAAAAAGAAAAAAGAAAAAAAAGGAGAAGAAGAGGAAAGGATAAGGATAGCATACTTGTGGCTCCGACAAAGGCGAGGAGGAAATAGAAGCCAAAAAGGGTGAGCTTGGGCGAAGTGTTGGACTTGGTGATGAAGTACAAGAAGCCCAAGTAGGGGAAGAGGGAGAAGGCGAAAAGCTGAGAAGCGATGCTCTGGGAATCGGCGGTGGGCGCCCAGGGATCCACGGGCAGAAGCCCACACACCACAATGCCCAACCTGCTGCTGCTGCTGCTGCTGCTGCTGCTGCTAAAACCGCTTCTGCGTCGAAGAAGCGCTTTTGAGGGTTGGGGGAAGGGATCTGGGGCAAAGCGATTGTGAGCGCCGGGGGGTAGAAGAAGAGGATGATGGGGTTTCCAGGGGGACTGCGAGGAAAAGCAGCAGCTTCGGATCATTTTTTTGGGCTTTTGCTCTCCTTCGCCCCTCCGCCGGAAGTAAAAAGATCTGCTTCTGCTTCTAGTGCTGCCATTGGCTAAAATGTATATTAAAGGCATTTCAGCAGTACTCTGTATAAAATTAGCTTCAAAGTTTATTATTTGGTACTATTAGATTTTTAATTCTTTGATAAAAAATATTATGCGGTCAGAATAATAATAAATTTTTAAGAGTTGAGTAAGTAGTTGGTTAAATAGTATGATCTAATGGATAGAAATGATCAATGAAGTAAATCTAACGGTCGAAAACTTATGAGTATAAGGGAGCCAATACTCATAAAAGTATAATAGCCGGATTCATATAGGCTGGGGTTACTATACTCATATAAGTGTAGACCCCCTTATACTCATAAATTTTTAATCGTTGATTGATAAGATGTGTGGTTAGGATGATGGTGGTCCCCACTTAAAATGACAGCGGTCCCCTATAGTTGAGTGGGTAGTTGGTTAAATAGTATAATCTAATGGATGGAAATGATCAATGAAATAAATCTAATGGTCGAAAACTTATGAGTATAAGGGAGCCAATACTCATAAAAGTATAATAGCCGGATTCTATATATATATATATGTATATACATATATATATATACATACATATATATGTATATATATACATATATACATACATATATATAGAGTGAGGCTACTATGCTATCGGAAGCACGGAGCCTTCCGTGCTTCCAGCTCGTTTTCGATGTTGCGACTTTCGAATCGTCGATCGGTTCCGTTAAACTTGATCTAGAGTATTTGAAGTACCTAGAAAATAAATTTTATTATTTTTCGGTATCATTTGCCTAGTGATCGAATGAGCTCAAAATCAACAAATTTCAATGGTCGTAGTGAGCCGTTTGCAAGTTTAACGGTGTAGAAATATCCAAATCACGTGAAATTTTGATAGAAAATTCTTTATACTATATAAAACAAGATCAATATCTTTGATTTAAAATTTTTAATGGTCATATTATCATATTTTGTAAATTTTTTTTTCAGACGTTGCTGTTTACAGCTCCTTGTTCACGTAGTCAATCAATATCTAAAATCATAAAATTTATTTTCTAGGTACTCAAAATACTCTAGATCAAGTTTACGGAGCCGATCGACGAATTCGAAAGTCGACCCAATTGAAAACGAGCTGGAAGCACCGGAAGGTCCGTGCTTCGATAGAAAAAAAACAAAGTGCCTCCTCTATATATTATATATGTATATTATAATATAATATGTATTGTATGATATAGTATATATATATATGTATGTATATAATAATTTATGTATATATATATATATGTTATTATATATATATATATATTATATTGTCGTATAATATTATTGTATGTATATATATAATATATTATGTAAAAATATATGTATATTACTATATATATATGTACGTATATATGTGTAATATATATAATTATATATTTATATATATATAATATATATTATATGTATAATATGTATACATATATACATATATATATAATATATCTCATATATACTGTTTATGTATATGTATATTGTATCATCATAATATATATAGTATATTATGTATATATATATATAATATATATATATATGTATGTATGTATATTATAGTATATGTTATATAACATATTATATATATACTGTATATGTATATACATACATATTATATATATGTATATATTACATATTTATATATAATATCTATGTATATACATATACATATATAGTAATATAGTACATACATACATATATACATATATATATATATTAATATATATAATACATACATATAATATATATATAATACATACATATATATATAGCTTTCACTATATATATAATTTGAGCTATATATTACGTTGAGCTAGAAACTAACGGTAACAAACGGCTCCGTTGCCACATTTTGTTTTCGATGAGGACCTCCAAATCGCGATCGACACGTTAACAGGATGATCTAATACCACTTGAAGTATCTAGAACAAAAAATTTTAAATGCTTTTCGACATATTACCTAAATGTTCAAAGGGTTCAAATTTATAATTTTAATGGTCATATGAAGCATTTTCTTATTTAAACGGTGTATAAAATAATCCAAATCAAATGAATTTTATTAAAATTCTTAAAACTAATATTAAATAAGTAATCTACGACTCTCGATCTTTGATTAATAAGATTCCGATCATTATTTTTTAAAATAATAATTCATTTTTCACCGTTTCATTTGTTCAACTTGATGGACAAAGAACAATATTGAAAAAGTATGAAATTTTGATTTCTAATGCTTTCAAGTGGAATAGATGCATGTTCAACAGTGCCGATCTCGAATTTGAAGACTCCATCACAAAAAATAAATTGTAGGCAACGAAGCCCATTTGATATCGATATTATTCTAGCTCACTCTCTCTCTCTCTCTCTCTCTCTCTCTCTATATATATATATATTATATATAATATATAGAGAGAGAGAGAGAGAGAGAGAGAGAGGACTTGAGCTTGTTCAGGGTGGAGCTACAGCCAACAACGAAGGAAACATTGCTACATGATAAATTTAGAGAGAATAATATATAGATATAAATTTTTGGATTAATTTGACATTTGACTCATATATTAGGGTAGAAATACATGTGGTACTAAATTGTTATCAATGAAATGAATGCGTTTGTTCATAAGTATGTAATTATGGACTTGTTTGGCTGCGTGGTCGATCGCGCACGCGATTGCGACGTGCGACTACACAAAGAGAGGCATTTGAGAAAGCTCTGAATTTGGAGCTTTCTCAAAAAGCCTTGAGATGGGGCTTGCTTGTGGGCTACACGCAGCCAAGGCAAGCTGATTCTATATTGGTATACATCTAAAAAGGGCAATTCTTTATCACCCTGTTTGGATGTGGTACAAGATAGGGGATAAGGGGCTTATCCCCTATCTTGTACCCAAACAAGGTGTGTTAGGGGTGGGAACAAGCCAATCCCCAAGCTTGTACCGGGGGCATCTCTGAAAAATACTTCCTTTCTCTCTGCCGTCGTCGCCTTCTTCTCCATCTCTGTAAGCGCTAACCCCGCTCGCTTCTCCTTCGTGGCCTTTTTCTCCATCTATGGAACCCCCATGCCCTCCTTCGTCTCTTCGCCATCTTCACCGTCGCTGCAAACTGTAGATCTGAGGGTGCTCCATCTTTGGAATCCCCTTGCCCTTGTCAGATCTCGGCTTCGCCGGCGTCGCCGTCACTTGAAACCCTCCGATCTGAGGACCCTCGCGGCCAGGGCAGCCTCTCTTCGCCTTCTTCTCTATCAAAGGAACCCCCGGGCCCTTATTCCTCTCTTCGTAGCCTAGATCTTGTACAAGATCCAAACACCGGGTGCAAGGACTGAGATTTTTATAGTGCAACTAAACTCTCTGTTGATGATGTTTATGTGTGTAATTTAATTACATAAGCACCCGTCAAGTTTCAGGAGAAAATGAGCTAAAATGGAGAAGTTAAGCGATTATTAGTTTTCACTTAAGTGAATAGTAACTCCGGTTTTCCGGAGAAGCCACGGAGTAAAGTTGGCTTTCGGCGCTTATCGGACTTCGTTCATAGCGATCCAATAGCTCGTTTTGAACGGTTCAGCTATTCTGGAACCAATGGCACTGACGGATTTTAGATCTGATGCACGATTTTCGAGAAAATCTGAAAATACATGTTTCTCATGTAATTGTGCATCATTTTGGCCTTTTGGAGAGAGAATGGATTTCGTCGTGAATCGGAGATCAAATCGGACGAAATGAAATGCTAGATTCGATGCCCTCGTCATGCTGAACGCGATGGTGCAATCCGTTCAGAAATCCGATGAACGGATTGTCGGATATTGCTTGAAGTTCGCTAAGGGGTCGAGAGTGGAAAATCGGGA
>NC_033622.1:9550996-9611289 GCF_001540865.1 Ananas comosus
GTTTCTGTATAGGAAACAGTTTTCAAAAGAATTTTCTGTGGATTTATGTTTAAATATTAAATGCAAATCTGTGATGTGAATGGTGAATGTATGAATGTATGAATGAATAATTTAGTTGTCGTTGTATCCTGTTTGTACTGTTGTACTTGTGCGATGCCGTGCAAATACAGGGGAGAGTTTGTCCGTGTGAACGGTGGAATCCCTGTATTTGTGGCGGATCTGGCATACTCTGGGGTCAGGTTTTCAAAAAAAAAAAAAATTTAGACGCTTTTTCCGCTGTGTTCAAATAAAAAGGGACCCCGGGGCGTGACACGGGGATAAGGCCCTTCCTCGGTGCGATCACTGCTGTTGACTTTGCCTTCCTCTGTGCGATCTGTGCTTTGTCGCCGCCGCCTTCCTCTGTGCAATCAGAGCCTTCGTCACCGCTGCCCTCCTCTGTGCGATCTGTGCTTTGGGCGCCGCCGCCTTCCTCTGTGCGATCTGTGCTTTGGGCGCCGCAGCCTTCCTCTGTGCGATCTCTGCGTTGGTGGCTGACGCCTTCCTGTGTGCGATCTGTGCTTTGGGCCGCCGCTTACCTCTGTGCGATCTGTGCCTTCGGCGCCGTCGCTTTTCTCTGTGCGATCTGTGCCTTGGCCGCCGCCGCCTTCCGCTGTGCGATCTGTTCTTTGGGTGCCGCCGCCTTCCTTTGTGCGATCTGTGCTTGCGGCGCCGCCTCCTTCCTCTGTGTGATCTGTTCTTTGGGTTTAACATGATCTTTCCAAATATTTTTGTAAAATCTTGAGTTTATCTCTTTTTTAAGATTGATTAAATAAAGGTAATAATTAATAAAAAATCAAAAAAAATGAAAATTTAATTCCTGACATTTAAATTGATTAGTGTATTATCAAAATAATACATTTTACAAGCAAATTTAAATTAAATTGTGCCTAGGATTAATTTTAGAGAGAGGGGTATTTTCGGTATTTAAAAAGTTCAATTACCCATTATTCTCTTATTTTCAATAACCATCCAAATACAATTTTTCTAGTTCCAGCTTATACCCACATTTTTATCCAAACAAAAAAAAATCCTTGTTCCTACGAAAATCCATACTTGTATCTATCCCCGGTATAACTAGTTCTTGCTTATACCCGAACCAAACGAAGCCATATATGTTTCTATAAAATTTCCCACTTTCATATACCTTATTAGAAATCTAATATGAAAATTACTCTTATAATTAAAATTTTTCTATTGTAAAAAGCAACCTTATAAAGTTTCAACCTCTTTGAGATATATTTCTAAAGTTTGATTCTGTTAGTGCATCATTAACAAAAAATCATTATCCCTTATGAAATTACCATTTTGCCTATTTAAATATATATTATACTCACTACAGAAAAAAGTTCTCATAAAGGCGGTTTTTAGTTATCATAGAGACGGTTTAAACCGCCTCTACAAACTGTAGAGACAGTTCCAACAACCGCCTCTAGAACACCGGTATAGACAACATAGTTTGAACGACCGTTAGGGAACACTAGAGGCAGTTCGGTAGAGATGGTTCGTGCCACCTTAACAATTTTTTTTTTAATTTATTATATTATTATTTTCATTTTTTAATAATGAAGAGGCGGTTTAATTATAACGTCTCTATGAATGTTGTACCATAAAGGCGGTTTAAACCGCCTTTACCTATATTATTTTGTAATACTGGTTTAAACTGTCTCTATGCAAAATAGTCTCTACTAATCTTTTTTTGTAAAGGCGGTTCAAACCGATTCTACATATAAGCAAACTTTTATTATATAGAGGCGGTTTGAACCGTCTCTACATAAGAAATATTATGAAAAATTGCATTTAAATAATTGTTTTGTACACGTAACATTACAATTTCACTGACAAATATATTATCTCAAATATTAATGCATATCAAATTTAACATTTAATCTAAAATATACACTAACAACACAAGAAGTAAAATAATTCTCAATAAAAAGTAAAGATCCTAACATGCTCAAAAATTTCATAATTTAAGATAATATACACTCCAAAACACATAACCTGATTCAATATCTACTATGAAAAATAGCAATAAAGTAAATAAAAAAGTTTAAATACTTTCAGAACTAGTCCACACTTGAGTTGTCAATTGTTTACAAAAATTTAAATAGTTTTTTGAATGTCCTCCATTTGTGGGTTAGTGACTTGCATTCGATGAATAATTATTTGGAGAAAGTGCATCAATCATATTAGTATTGACTACAACAACCTAAAAAAAAAAAAAATCAAACAATATAGAAATTATTAGTTATACAAAAGTTCAATAAAAACTTATATATTTGTAAGATTAGAGATACTGATCTTACTCGAAATAGTGAAAAAAAATTTCTATAAAAATTCATCTTATTTGGATTGTTTTACACCGTTAAATTCACAAACGCATCACATCTATCATTAAAATTGTCAATTTTGAGACATTTTTATTACTAGCCAAATGATGTCGAAAAATTATAAAATTTAGTTTTCAAATACTTTTAATAGTGTAGATCAAGTCTAACAGAGCCGATCGTCGATTTGAAAACTGTATCATTGAAATAACTTGGTAGCACGAAGCTCTCTGTGCTACCGATAGTACACCAGCCTAGTTCTAATAACTTGCGATTAATTTAATATACTTGAGAATTGAGGAATGTATCCGCTAATAGTGTTTTCAGGCGACTCATTTTCTCTCGCATCTTTTATTTGAACTTTTCTACTTTTTTTATTTGGCTTTCTCTTAATTCACTTATTATAGGTAAATTCATATGTTTCATGCCATAATATGATTTTAGCACAGATCCCAACCCCAAGATTGGGACTAATGATAGTATGAAACGCCGATGTCTCAGGATTCCAGATCGAATGAAGTTTCGGATGGCGGCCCACACATCAAACTTAATGACATCCCAACATGTCTGGAAGAAGGTAAGCCTTTCATATGTCCATTATCTTAACAATATCTAATTGACAGAACAGTCAGTCCAGGTGGCGCTCGGAGGGTGCCTTATTCCACGTGGCGTTGCGAGATTGTGCCCGCTCTCTCTCCCCCCAAACCCTTGACCGCCCTCCCCTTTCTTCGCTCTCTCTCTCTCTCCTCCCCCCCTCACTTTCTCTCTCACTTTCTTCACCGCTCTCTCTCCCCCCGAAACCCTAAACCGCCCTCTCTCCCTCCGCTCTCACTCTCCCCGACTGAATCGTCCGTTCCTCTCTCTCTCCTCCTCCCTACCTCTGGGCCCGAATGGGTCCCTGTAACATACCAGATTTTGGTATAAAAAAATAAAAATAAATAAAAATAGTGTGAGAAACTATTTTTATTGGATTTATAGAAGTAAAACATAAGTCAGAAGTGACTTGTGCTGAAATCGGAATGAAAACAGAAGATTTAGAATTTTCTGTTGGAAACGGGACAGATAAATTAGCAGAAAATGCACAGTCTCAGAAAATTATGAAAATTGGAGAATAAGTCAGAAATATTTTTATGAGGCTAGATTTGAAGTTTCATATTTTTCTGACACCCGTAGAGTGAGAAATAAAATCCAACAGCTATCTGATAAAGATTACAGTTCGGTACAGTTTTCAGTGACCAAACGGGGTCGAAACTGAACCGGTGATCGTCAGCTTGTTAAGTTAAGTAAAATCAAACATGACTGTCAAGTTTGAGCTCAAACTGACATTCTGGGAGCTCCGGCGAAAGATATTAAATTTCAAGCTGCCTTGAGTGAATAGTGTTGGAGGTGTTGATTAAAGAAGCTGAAGCTTCTTCTTCCTCATTCGGCCGACCATCACACGCACGCATGGAGAGGGGGTAGAGAACCCTCCTTTCTCTCTCTAGATATCTCTCTCATCTCTCTATATCTTTCGCTCAAATTCGCGGGGTTGGTGGAGAAGATGCTTGCGAACGCGTTGGAGGCGACGGATTGAGCTTTCGTGCGCCCGTTGGAGCGGCGTATTTTCGTCGCGGCGTTCACATTGAGGTAAGCTTTTAGGATTTGGCTTAATCCTTAGTTTTAAGTGTTCTAATAGCCTCTAATGAGCATTCTAAACATGTTTGCTCTATTTAATTTGGATTATTTAGAGGTTAATTGCATGTTAGGGCTCCGAATGGGGTTTTGTAAAATATAAGGGTTTGATCTCATTTGACCCTCCGTAAACCAAATTGCTAGGTAAACGAACGCGTTGGCGAAGACGGTTCGGCAATCCGACGAGCCGTTACAAAGTTATTAAAGAAATGGACGTTTAGGCTTCGGGTCCGCCGGGAGGGCCGAGGCGATATCGTAAATTCATGAAAATGGATTTGAAGCATCGTGGCACATAACCGAAGACCTTTAATTTTCGGATCGTGAATTGGAGGCCGTTCGGGTGGTCGCGTGAGAGATCGGGCCAAACCGGGTGCCGGGTGCCGCGGGAGGCCGATTGCAAGTGTCGACAAGCAATCGGAATGCGAAATGAGGTGGGTTGTGCTTACCGAAGCGACTAGGTCGCCCTTTATGTCTAAGAAATGAGATTTCATATTGATGCATATTGACATAATATAAGAATGTGAAAAGAATGCATGTTAACATACTATAGAAATGCTAGATAAATGCATATGATTAATGCTTTGAATGCATAATATAAAGGGCGTATGAATGTTAGCATTATAAGAACATCATAAAAGGAATGTATGATGACATGTTGTAGAATATGCTAAATGTAATGCATAATGAATTAAGTGCTAAAAGAATGCATGAGATGCTAAGTATGGACTATTTTGGATAATGACTATATGTATGTTGACAAATCATGTGATGCTAGTGGTATATGTGCATGATGATATATTATGAATTTACATATTGTGGATTATGTTAAATAGAAAAACATACTTGATGACATATTGCCATGTTGTGGAACATAGTGGACAATCTATATATATATTAGATCGAGTGGCATTAAACCTAGCATCTTGAACCTAGCAAACACTTGTGGTGATTGATCATATATATTCTGGTGTCATTCATGTATGTTAGGACCCTATTATTGTGTAAATGTGAGAGTTGGACTTGAACATTAGTAAACAAGGGTGACAATGACAATAGAGACATGATTGGCATCAAGAAAGTGATTGTTAAACATAGTTTAACCATATTGACATTGGTCCAAGTTGACATAGAGAGTGGCATGATTAAATAGGTAGAAAACCTATTATGACAATGGCATTGTGACAAGTGGCTATGAATCCTCAAGTTGAGGATTGGATCGATACTCACGATAAGTCTTGGCTTGAGGGAGGTAGCTCCCCCTCGGGCGGTGCGCTCCGGAGTTGGTCACCACTGGGCGTGGTAAAGTCCCACCAGTTGACGGTCCCTAGGGAGGTTCGAGTCCCCCGTTATTAAGGGATTTGGTTGTGAGTTATTGGGGTTAACATGGTTAACCGGTAAGATTGGGTCATAGCCAAATGAGTGTACAACAAGTATGCATTATGAGTTATGGATTTGGTATCCTAGTCGAGAGGATCTAGGGCTGAGGTGTATGTGAGACGTCCATCGCCTCGAGCCTGGTTCTAGTGCGGTACTCCGCAGACGATTGACTCAAGACCGAGTCGGGCGGTTAGCTTTGTAAAGATAGATGAAACTTTATGATTAAAATGGTAAATGACAGAAAACCTTAAATGTCAATTGGATGAAAGTAGTAATCGATTGAATTACTAGTTGATTGTATAGTCGCATCATTGCATGATCTTCATATTGCATTCGTGAGGCAATGCATGGTTTCATTTGTTGCATAATCAAGATATATATCTATCTGTTTATTGAACTAACTTGCAGTTGCCTCCCTTGGACCTATTGGTCGAGCTTTTCCCTTGGGTGGCCGTACCCACTGGGAACCATGGAGTTGGTTCTCACCCCACGTGGTTTTGGGGTGTTACAGGTTCACACGTGAGCGGCGCGGCGGCGCGAGGTGAGGGCGTAGCATCATAGTTAGCGCCCTACCACCGAGACCAGAGATAGCGGTACCCTGAGTCGGCTTGCTTAGGATGTAAGAAAATGAAAAGAATCAAGTTGTAATAATTTGTAATAAAAGCTAGATTGTATTTGGAAGTTAAATGTAATAAGTAATTGTGATGTAAAATGTATCTAGTGAATGTGAATGCTTGTAATAGCAAGTAGATTATGTTTTTGATACTTCCTTATGCAATCTTTGATTGAAATGTGTTCCTAGTTGGAACTTTGTACATTGTATTGATTGCGACGCCTTGAATGTACAGGGGAGACTCTCCGCGGTACAGGGGAAACCCTGTCCGTTCGGCGGTTTGTCGGCGTGCCCGAAACCGGCCAAATAGGCGGTCGCGAGGCGTGACAGTCCCCCTCCTCTCTCTCCTGAAGCTCCTCCATCTCTCTACCCTCTCTCTCTCACCGAACGCGTCCCTCTCCTCCTCCCTACCTCTAGGCCCGAACACGTCCCCCATCTCTCTCTCCTGAAGCTACTCCATCTCTCTGCCCCCTCTCTCTCTCTCTCTCTCTTTCCTGAAGCTCCTCCATCTCTCTCTACCCCCCCTCTCTCTCTCTCTCTCTCTATCTCCTCCTCTCTCGCGCAGATCTGAGCAGGAGTCTACAGGTGACCCCTACTCCTATACCTTTGGGCTCTACAGGTGATGTGTTCTCGCTCTGCCTGTCCCTATCCCTCTCTCTCTATGTGATCTGCTAGAGGTCCTGTCTTCGATCTTGGAGAGATCGGTGGTGATCCTCTCTGCCCAGAAGAGGCTACATGTGACCCCTTCCCCTATACCTATGAACTCTACAGGTGATATCCTCTCTCGCTCTGTATGTACTGTTGTGTTCTCTCTCTTGCTGCAGTCCACATTGCCCGTCGCCCTAGGCTATTTTTTTGCCTTCTTTACATAAATATATTAATAAAATCTCTCTCTTGCTGCAGCGGCTCTGTTTTCCTCTTTTTTTTTTTAAGTATAGAGAGATATTGTGAAGCTGCTTCAAAGAAATATAAGATATTGTTGGATATTGCTTGATAACACAGCAGATTTTATCATGATTGTTTTTCTCTCTGTCTATAAATACCCTGTACTTTTAGCCCACTGTGAGATAAAGGACTGCACTCTCTCTCTCTCCAGCGTAAGGTGACTTGCTCTTATTAGGGTGGGGAACCCTCTATCTACAGCTAGGTACTTTATGGTTGCCAGGGTGATCTTTGGGGTTGATTCGTGGCTTCACTTTTGAAACGTACTGTGTTTTACTTCTCGAAGTTTCGTGCTCGGTTTAAACTTTGCCCCTTTCTTAGCCTTTTGGCACTGAACATGACCCCTCCTTGAGGGAGATTCAGTATAAAGCGAGTGGGGCCGCCTGTGTGCTGTGTGTTGTGTGCTGAAAAAAAAAAGAAAGAACTTGCCTTTGCGCCAGCACCTTGGGTGTTCTACTGAAAGGCAACTGTCTATCATACATTGGAAGGCCTGCTCATATGAAAACATCTAACAGTTCTATATTTTCTGCTTTGGGATTTGATCTGCCTTTTTCGAAAATATTTTGCTCGGTTCTTTGTTCTGCGTTTTGTTTCTCTGGTTTTCATTTGGTTTCTTTATTTCTTTGTGGGGCAATGATGAGAAGGGTGGAAAACTTGGAAAAAAAACAATCCGACTTTACTTTTGGACTAAACCGGCTGCCGTTTCCTGAGGGTAAAAAAGAAGCTCAGTGATCCATACGAGGGCAACAATCTTACGAAAATTGGACGGCATGTTTGAGGGAAGCCATCTATTCATGTTTGTTCACTGATTCTACTCTGTTGGGTGTTTTTCTCTCAGGTTTTCTGATCCTCTCTTCTCTCCCAGCATGAAGCTGAAGTTTGGCCAAAGCTTCCTAGCCCAAATGATACGGGAAATGCTTTTGCTCGGTTTCATTTCCCACACTGAACCTGAGTCCATAGCTTTTATACATCTGGTTATATGTTTTTTCCTTACTACCTAATTTTATTATGTTTTGCGGTTACTTCGTTTGTCGTGTGTTTTTGATATTTCTATAATTTTGCTTCCACTTCCCTTCCGTGTTTGCTCTGTGGTTTTCACACCTTTTCCCCTTGCGTTTTGTTCCTTTGGTTTTCGTTTGGTTTCTTTGTTTTTTTGCTGGGCAATGATGACAAGAGTGCAAAAACTTGGAAAAAACCGCCTGCCGTTTCTTGAGGGTAAAAAAGAAGCGGGGAGGATAAAAAACAAACGAGGTGCCGCGAATCATGAATTCAGTGATCCATACGAGGGCAACGATCTTACGAAGATTGGAAGGCGTGTTTGCGGAAAGCCATCTATTCATGTTTGTTCACTGATTCTACTCTGTTGGGTTTTTTCTCCCAGGTTTTCTGGTCCTCTCTTCTCTCCTAGCATGAAGCTGACGTTCGGCCAGAGGTTGCTAGCCCAAATGATGCCGGAAATGCTTTTGCTCGGTTCCATTTCCCACGCTGAACCTGAGTCCATACATTTTATACATCTGGTTATATGTTTTTTCCTTGCTACCTGATTTTATTGTGTTTTGCAATTACTTGGTTTGCCCTGTGTTTTTGATGTTTCTATAATTTTGCTTTCACTTTCCTTCCGTGCTTTCTCTGCGGTTTTCTCGTCTTTTCCCTTTTCTGTTAAATTTCTTTTGAGGCGATGATGACAACTATCTCTTATGGTGTGCTTGCAGCTACTAGCTATATTACCCCATCTGCCTATCTTGCTCTCTTGCTGCCGCGTTGCTGCCTTCCCCTCTTTTGCTTACTGAGATTCGGCTCGGTTTTACTATTTGCTCTTTATTAACTGTTTTTCACTTTTTTTTTTTTAAGTTTCTTGATGTCTAACATGTTTCTTCATTTTTTTTACTCCTGCTTCCATTTTTTTATTCCCCCCCCCCCTCCCCGGGTATGGCCGTACAGGGCTTGGCATTGTTGGTGGTTTATAGCTTGCATATGCTAGGTTTGGAAGGCCCGTTTAAAGGCAACCGCCTTCAGGATGAATAGCTGCGGATACTGTTTAATGTCGATACAGCTCACTTTTAAACCCGTGGCGAAATGTTGGCCAAGTGGTGATGCATGATTGCATGTTCAAACTGGGCCTCACTTTTCTTTTTTTTTCCCCCCTCTCTCTTTAGCTAGGGTCAGGACATGGATATCTTTAATCAGTATGGATCTTTTTTCCTATCTTTCATCTATTTTGTTTTCCCTTCACTATTTAACTGTCATTTACTTATTTTGTTTTACTCTTAACTTTTAACTATTCTCGTTTACTTATTTTGTTTTACTCTTAACTTTTAACTATTCTCGTTTACTTATTTTGTTTTACTCTTAACTTTTAACTATTCTCGTTTACTTATTTTGTTTTACTCTTACCTTTTAACTATTTCCCTTGATTTTCTTCCCTCTAGCTTATCCCACTCCCCCCCTCCTCCCCGCGTACTGCCTGTCTTTCTTCTTTGCTGTTCCTTACTTGCATTGTTCTATGTTTCCTAGCTTCCTTTGCTGCATGCTTGATAGAAATAGAAAAGCATTGACCTACTTTCCTTGCAGCGCAAGCCATGCCGTCTATTCGTTTTTCTTACGTTCGGATGCTTGGTGAGGTTTATGAGCAGCTCGGCATAGGGGTTCCCCAAATTGTAGTCAATGCTGATGGCGATGGCAAATTTGTTGGGTCTATAGATCTGCAGATACCACGAGGCGATGCTGTCATCTAGACTGTTCGGTGTTCAAGTTCACAGCTACCTCTAGCTTCTGATGCTGAGCAGGAAACTGCACGCTTGGCTATGAAGAGACTTAAAGAAGAGTGGGACCTACAGTTCAAGGATATGAATTACGATGATGCCCTTCTATACAAAAGTTTATATGATCATCAGACAACCAATTGCACCATTATAGCTACGCAATATAACAACCTTTCTCGAGAGCATAATTTTCTAAAGGAATGTTATGTTAGTGTAGTTGCTCAGAAGAATGAATATGTAAATGATCAAATCAGGCTCCGCACTGCCATAGGGGAATGCCATGCTGTAGTGAATCGTATTACTACTGACCATACTGCCGAGGCAGTCGTGGCTCAGGCTATGCTCAATCCGGATGCTTAGACGTTCGGCCTGCTTGACTGGTCCATGCTTTTGTCTTGAGCAAAGTTATATTGTGCATGGCATTTTGATTCCCTACTAAATAATGATCATGCTTTGCTTTGTAAATTGTGGTTTACAGCTTGTGGCTCTTTTGTTATGTTTTATAAACGCTCCCTGCAGTTTGTATCCTCCTGTTTGTTTTATTTCGAGTTGGAGTTTTTCTTTTTTTATTTTTTTTTTCCTTCCTTTTGTTTTGTGCTCTCTTTCTTTCGGCTGTGATTAATGTAGCCCAAGATAGAAAGGACACCCCACGCAGGGCTTTGGTTCCCATTTGAGTGTGAGTGGTATTCTTGTGTCTGATTTCCCTTCTAAAAAAAAAGAGATAAAGGACCTACTTCGTTATGATTTCTCCAACTCTTGGCACAGATTTTTTACTCTACAATCTTAGCATTGGGCCTTTCAGCTATAGGGTCACCTTGGCAATGTTGGGCTTCTGTTTGGCACAGGACTATTTTAAAAGTGTTTGAGGCTGACAAAACTATTTCAAGCTAAATTTTCATCTAATTACAGTTTTCATATGACTTTGACTCTTCTTAGTGTCCATTGAGTTGGACTGCTTAAGTTTTTTTTTGCTATTAGAGAAGCCATAAGCTAAGATTGGACAAGAAAATTGGTGCTATTTTCGCTCGCCTCCCTATTTTCCTCATGACTATTTTCAGGTGTCCCAAATAACCCAACTCTTAACTGTTTTCTCTTTTTTTTTTTTTTTTTTTCCCTGCATGGAATGTTCTTCTTTGTTTTGGGCGATTTATATGTCCCATGTCTTCTCATTCATTTTCGGTTTAACTGTGTTGCTTTTATTTTGCTTCTTAATAAAGAAATTCAGTTTAGTCTTTTTACATAGGGCTTCCATTTAATTTTGCGTAATGCATATTTTGTCGTCTCTTTTAAAAATATTGAGTGTGGGAAATGAGACCAACCTCAGCATTCTCCAGCAACTCCAACTACATACTGGTGGAAAACATAGTAGTCGTCTCTCTTCCATATCTTTCTTCCATACTTTCCTTCCTTTCTATCTTTTATTCTTCCAGCTGCTATGAGTGGGCCTCCAATATGGTTGTACCTCAGTAGAACATTACATCAAAGAACATCAAATGCACAAATTGTTGGAGCTCAATACAACATCCATCATGAGTTTTGAACTTTTACTATTTATTTCTTATAGTCCATATCAATTAAAAATTTAAAAAAAACTACACCTATTCTAACATTCTTTTTGCATATATATATATATTCTCTCTATAATTTCAGGAATCCTACAGTGTACCGTTATTTGCAGCTCTGGATATTCATGTTCTACCTTGCTGTGCTTAATTGGGAGTGTTTACAGTAGTAAGGTACTCATGCAATGGTTGCTTACTTACATTATCGTTTTTGACCTATATCTTTTATACAGCTCTTTGTCTGCTTATTCCATAGTTAGTTAATTCGCGCATTATTCGTTGATTTAAAAAAAAAAACTTGAGATACTCATGTTCTACCTTGCTGTGCTTAATTGGAGTATTTACAGTAGTAAGGTGCTCATGCAATGGTTGCTTACTTACATTATCTTTTTTGAACTATATCTTTTATACAGCTCTTTACCTGCTTTATACCATAGTTAGTTAATTCGTGCATTATCCGTTGATTTAAAAAAAAAAAAGTTGAGGCGTGCGTTACTATATTATCCAAACAAAATGGTTCGCATGAAAAATTGGCTACGAATTTGTGTTAGTGAAAACTATAGCCGAACAATTTTTTAAAGATCCATTTTTGCGGCTTATTTACAAACGGAGGCCTATACATTAGTTTTGAGAGTTAGCTTACTTAAACTGTAGTACATAGTTTCGCTGGCCCCTATCTTCAATTAAAGTTGTTTCAATACAGGCAGTATCTTCAATTAAAGTTATTAACTATACCTTTCATTAGGGTTATTAACTGCTAAATTATTTTGATCAGCCGTCATTTCCAATAGACACTATATGCATTTTTTGAAAATTAAATTTTACAATTTTGCAATTTTACAAAGTTATAGTTAATAAAAGATCATAGTTATTAACTGCTAAATTATTTTGATCAGCCGTCATTTCCAATAGACACTATATGCAATTTTTAAAAATAAAATTTTGCAATTTTGCAATTTTACAATGTTATAATTAATAAAAGATCAAGCGCATGAAGTTATTCGCCAACAAAAAACAACCCCACCGAAATGTGCGCCGCCCATTGCCGCGCTAACACCCTGCGGCCCGGCCCACTCCCTGGCCCGCGCCTGCAGGCTGCACCGCCAGATGCTCCTCCGCCCGCTGCCGCGCTAACACCCCGCGGCCCGGCCCGCCCCCTGGCCCACGGCTGCAGACTGCACCGTGCATAGGTCCGCTCCCCCCACGCCACCTTGCGCCATCCTTGCCTCTTGCCCAATTGGTCCTTCCTCCGCGCTTGCGGCTTGCAAGGCCCAAAACACCACCCTCCTCTACCTACTAAGAAAAAAACACTTGATAAAAAATAAATGAATCTCTGATGTTTTATTTTTATTGCTTACTTTCTTAATTTGTTAAGTATTTTGATCTGTGATACAGTTTGTAGTGCTTTCTTTAATCTAATTCTTAAGAAATATGCGTGACTTATTTTTCCGACAAGTTTAGAAAATTTGAAAACCAAACTCCTCCAAATTTCCTATTCGACCTGTGTTACGTATTCCCCACATTCAACCATATTCAAATTTATGTTCTCTCAAATTACGAATAATACCGTTTTAAAAGTTAGAATTTAAAACCTTAAATTTTAGCAACTGACTTTGGGAAAAAACGTCCCAAAAAAATTTAGCATTAATATGTATTCAATGCTTTTATTTAACACTCACCTCTTTTCTTTTTTGCTACTTTTTCATACTTTACTCTCAGGCCTAAATGGATGTATTACAAATTTATCGAGAAAATAGAAAAAGAAGGCGCCTTATCCTTAACCAACAAAGATATGCTGCTCATTGCCATATTAGCGCCGGTAATCATGATGAACTTGACAATCTTAGACTCCGATATAAAGAGAATAGCAAAAGGAGAAAACTTATTCTAACAAACCGTAGAAATACCGGTGAAAAGCATTGTCCGAAAAATATAAATAGCATTCCTGAATCATATGAGGATTGCTCCGATTTACAAGTAGATACAACAAGTGTTGCACCTCTGTACCTAGGTTTGCCTCAATATGAATGCCAATCGTGTTCGGCTTTATTATGGTATCACGAGCGAATACATAAACATCGAAATCAGGCTATTCTAAGATTTTCTTTGTGTTGCCAAGAAGGCCGCATCAGTTTACCGCTGCTACCACACACACCGAGCATATTGGGCGATCTGTTAAATCATCAAGGGTCTCCAGAAGCTGCTAAATTTCGCGAAAATATTAGAATATACAACTCTATGTCTGCTTTCACCTCCATAGGTGCCAAAGTAGATTACCAGATTAATAACAGACCTGGTCCATATGTTTTTAGAATTAGCGGTCAAAATCATCACCTAATGGGTTCACTTCTTCCCCCTGATGGGCATCCACCTAAATTTGCTCAATTATACATTTATGACACGGAGAACGAGATAAATAATAGGATTCAAGTATTCGATGCACATGGGAACCATTCTACTATTGATAAGGATATTGTATCTGATTTAATCACGATGTTTGATAATACTAATGAAATTGTGAAAGCCTTTAGAATGGCCCGAGATCGCTTTGAAGAAAGTGATTATTTGCCTATTAGATTGAGATTGATTGGTGCACGAAGAGAATGTGCAAGGCAGTATAATCCTCCATCATCTTCTGAAATTGCTGGCCTGATAATTGGCGACCTTGGTTGTGCGGATCGACAACGTGATATCGTAGTTGAACACAAAACTGAGGGTCTTAAACGTATTAGCGATCTACACCCGTCTCTTATGGCGATGCAGTATCCCATCCTTTTTCCATATGGTGAAGATGGCTTTATGCTCGGAATTCGATGTAATGAAAATTCGCGTAGAAAAACAAATTCAAGACAGTGCGTTACTATGCGAGAATTTTATGCCTATAGGATACAGAATAGATCGAATGAAGGAAAAACCCTAATTCGAGGCGGGCGACTTTTCCAGCAGTATATAGTTGATGCATTTACATGTGTTGAGGAAGAAAGACTCAGCTATATTAGGAACAACCAATCGAATTTACGTTCTGAAATATATAAAGGTATTAGAGATGCTGTTATTGAGGGTGATGTAGATGGTAATGCTATTGGAAAGCGAATTATATTACCGTCTAGCTTCACGGCTGGCCCTAGGTATATGATCCAAAATTACCAGGATGCTATTGCCATATGTAGGTCTTCTGGTCCTCCAGATTTATTTATAACATTTACATGTAATGCGCAATGGCAAGAAATACGCGATGCATTGCAATTTATGCCGGGCCAGCGGCCTGAAGATAGACCAGATATTATTAGCAGGGTTTTTAAGATGAAATTGGAAGCACTCATGAATGACATCAAGAAGGAACGTTTCTTTGGCCAGACAACAGCTGGTATGTGATATTTGTTCTTTTAGCCATTGCCAATAAAACATAAAATATAATCAATTGTTGTTAAACCTTTTCCCATTCTTTTGCAGAGCTTTACACAGTAGAGTTTCAGAAACGAGGGCTGCCGCATGTGCATATCTTGCTATGGTTGTGTGGCGGTAATAAATACTTAACAAGTTTGGAGATAGATTCAATTATCTCTGCAGAGATACCTGATAAAACTGTTGATCCAGATAGTTACACAAGTGTTGCCAAATTTATGATGCACGGACCATGTGGTCTGGCAAAACCAAACGCACCATGTATGGTGGGCGGTCGATGCTCGAAACATTTTCCAAAGAATTTCAAAAGTGAAACCGTAATAAATGATGATGGTTATCCTATATATAAAAGAAGAAATGATCATAGGGTTGCTATTAAAAATGGGATTGAGCTTGATAATAGATTTGTAGTACCTTACAACCTTACATTGGTTAATAAATACCAAGCTCATATTAATGTTGAATGGTGTAATAAGTCTAGGCTTATCAAATATTTATTCAAATATGTTAATAAAGGCCCGGATCGATCTGCCGTTGTTCTCGAAAATAATATTAACCATGAAGCCTCCAGCTCCGATCAACGGTATAAACAAGTAGATGAAATCAAGCAATACCTGGATTGTCGATATTTATCTGCGTATGAGGCTATTTGGAGGTTATTTGATTTTGATATTCACTTTAGACAACCATCAGTCGAAAGATTGACCGTACATTTGCCTATGATGAATAATGTTACATATCATAGTGCCCAAAATTTGATAAATGGTCTGAGGCGCCCTAATATTGGTAAGACAATGTTTACGTCATGGATGGAGACCAATCAAGGTAACGATGATGCCCGCGATCTGACATACGCAGAGTTCCCAACAAAATGGGTATGGCATCCAAAAGATAAATTTTGGTCAAGACGCAAACAAGGAAATCGTATAGGAAGAATAGTTTATATACATCCAAGTGCAGGAGAGCTTTATTACTTAAGGATGCTTTTGAATGTAGTTAGAGGTCCTAGAGATTATGCAGAAATTAGAACTGTTAACGGTGTTACTCATGAAACATTTCGTTCTGCATGTCAAGCCTTAGGGTTACTTGGGGATGATAATGAATGGAGGGCCGCTCTGAGTGAGGCAACCCTTTGGTGCTCCGCATGTCAGCTTAGGCAGCTTTTCGTCACTATATTGCTGTACTGTGAGGTAACCGATCCACTTAAATTGTGGGAAGAATTTTGGGAATCATTTGCCGACGATATTGTACATAAGTTGCAGACTATTCTTGGGCTCCAAAATCTCCGCATGCCTCAAGTTGAACTCCAAAATCATGTTTTGTTTGAGCTCGAAATATTATTTAATAAAAACGGGAGCTCCCTTGCACATTTCAAACTTCCTATTCCAAATAGAATGGTTGTCAACCAACTGAATAATAGGTTGCTCAGGGAAGAGCTGGATTACAATTTAGAGGAATTAGAACGGGAACATTTGCATTTGTTTAGGGGATTGACAGATGAACAAAGGGAAATCTATAATGCTGTGTTGATTTCCATATATGAAAAAAATGGGGATGTCATATTTGTTTATGGTCATGGCGGAACGGGTAAAACTTACCTGTGGAAGACTATTATTTGCAAATTACATTCGGAAGGCAGGATAGTGTTGGCTGTTGCTTCATCCGGTATAGCTTCACTTCTTTTACCCGGGGGTAGGACAGCTCACTCGAGATTTAAAATACCTATTAAAATTGATGACTCTTCTGTTTGCGAAATAAAGAAGTCCAGCCAACTTGCAAAATTAATTTCCCATGCTAGCTTGATCATCTGGGATGAAGCACCTATGAACCACAAGAATTGTTTTGAGGCACTAGATAGAACATTGAAAGACATTTTGGAATTAGATGATTCAAATGCTGGGGAAAAAATGTTCGGGGGGAAAACCGTTCTTTTGGGCGGCGATTTCCGACAAATACTTCCAGTGATTGTGGGGGGGACCAAAGAAGATATTCTTAATGCATCAATCACTAGGTCATATATATGGCACAGGTGCAGGATTTTTCGACTTACTACAAATATGCGTTTACTCCAGAGTTCTTCAAGTGACAGATCATCTGCATCTCTAGCAGAATTCAGTAAATGGATACTCGATATTGGTAATGGTGCGATAGAAGCTACTAAATTAGCTGGGGAAGAAGAGCCAAGTTGGATTAAAATTCCTACCGATATGCTTATCGACAAAAAATACAAACGGCATACAAAATATTGTTGCAGAAATTTATGATTGTATTGGAGCGAACTACAATAATCCTGCCTACCTGCGTGATCGAGCTATTGTTACACCAACAAACGAAATGGTTGATGAGCTCAATGCCTATGTGCTTACCTTACTACCAACTGAAGAACGTGTTTACTTAAGTTCAGATTCTATCTGTAGTTCATCAAAAAATATGCCGGACAGCGATATGCTTTATCCTGTGGATTTCTTGAATTCTTTAAAGTTTAATGGAATACCAAACCACGAAATAAAATTGAAAGTTGGGGCACCAATTATGTTGCTTCGCAACATTAATCAAAGCTCCGGTCTTTGCAACGGTACCCGACTCGTGATAACCCAGTTGAGTCAACAAATTATTGAAGCAGAAATCTTTACTGGTAATCTTATTGGCGACAAAGTTTAGATCCCTCGCATAGTCATGAACGTAACTGATTCAAAATGGCCATTTGTATTAAAGCGGAGGCAATTTCCAATTCGATTGAGTTATGCAATGACCATCAATAAAAGCCAAGGCCAAACATTGCAAAAAGTTGGCCTATTTTTGTCCCAACCTGTATTTTCTCATGGACAACTCTATGTAGCGGTTTCGCGCGTTACTTCTAGAGAAGGATTGCGTATTTTCATAGATAATAAGGATGGGGAGCCTGAAGGTCATACAAGAAATGTTGTATATCGTGAAATATTTGCAGATTTATAATGGTTGGTTATTTATCCCGCGTATTTGTTTACTTCTTTAAATATTCAGCTATTCTATATAATAATTTATCATTACTAAGTTATCCCTTTTTTATTCGTATATATGAAACAGGTTTATAAATTTGCAATGGAGTACCAACTATTATCTGAATTATCGTTGCAATCTCAAAATTGCAAGATTAAGGTTAGAATGTGTCGACTTTGGGAATCGTCTGCTCCTTTTTTGAAAGGAGATATATTTGGGTTAGATTGTTTACTGGTTGACGAAAAGGAATGTCACATGTTCTTTGCAGCTTTTGTTGACTCTCTTTGTTATCTTACTTTTCCACTACTTTCAAATTGATATATTTATGACTGTGATGTGACAATTAGGGATATTCTCTACAAGGAACGATACGTAAAAAAGATACAGAAGAATTCAAAAGCCGACTTGCTGAAGGGAAAATATATCTTATAGAAAAGTTCAGTGTTATTCCGAGCAAGAAAAAGTTTGTTACCGTCGAGCGTCCTTACATGGTTCAGATAAATAGGTGGACATTTGTAACACTGGTTGAGGAAGAAATGGACATAATGCCTTTATATAGTTTTAATTTCTCAAACTTCCAGCAAGTTGAAAATCAGAGATACAATGACACTGTTCTCACAGGTAATTTTCACTTATGGAACAACATAGTTAATTCAAAACATAAATTACATTTATGTTGTCATTCCCTACAAACTTCAGCATCTAATTTGGTTTGTCCTTTGTGATTTCATATGTTTTGGGGCGAATTATAGCCATTGGTGAAATTTCGCACCGATATATTGGACAAATCTTGACGCCGATTAGAAATTTAGAAATACAGGATTTGCAGTGGGATCTTTTTTCGTCTCTTGAATCCTAAATTTAACTAATTGCTTGTCGTTTGTTTGTTTTGAATCCTAAATTTAACTGCTCGTGCTTACACTGAATAAATCTTTTTATTTTCAGGATGAATACCTTATGTGTTACATTATGGGATAAATTTGCTTTGGATTTTGATGATACCTCGCTTACAAAGACAGATCAGAATGTTCATGTTATAATCATTCTAGCTGGAATGACAGTTCGTTCTTTTAAAGGTTCACTCTCTACTTGACTATATTATAAAAACTAAATATCGTCTAATATATAACTTTATTAACTTTTAGTGTTCATTGTGTAAATCTAGAAAAGATACATTTGTCAACCTGTTCTGCATCAAAGATTTACATAGACTTGCAAATTCCAGAGGTTATAGAGTTCTTGGAAAGGTTTGTCTGCCAAATCATATACTTTGATGTGGTTTGTTTGACTCATATCGCTTACAGTTCTAAACAAATGTTGCACAGATTACAAACCATACCTGTCTCCGTTCAGCAGCTTGCTGTCAGTCAACAACAAATTATTAGTCCACAAGAAGAAATCTGTATGAACAGAAAAACTGTTGCTCAATTGTTCGGTCTCGACGTATCTAACACTCAGGTTAATTTTATTTTACAAGCTTAACCTATAGAGCTAATTATGTTGTTGGCATTACATACAAATAATTCCTTCCGCCTTTTTATTGAACAGAATATCAAGTACACTTGCAGAGCTAAAATTTCTGACATCGATACATCTTTTGGTTGGTGGTACAAAGCATGTTATAACTGCAAATCAGCTGTCACAACATTTGATGATACTTTTTTGTGCTCCAATTGTGACAAGAATGATCGACCTCCTATACCATGGTAACTATTTCGTTCTTTGTGTATTGTTGCTTATCTTTGAAAATGAAAGAATTTATTGTGCATTTCTTCTTCTTCTCATTATATTGCTAAAAGGTACAAATTAAAAACTATTGTTGAGGATGATACCGGCTCTGCAATTTTTACCATATTCGGAAGATTAGCGCAAGATTTGATCCATATTCCAGCCCAAAATCTTGCTACTTCAACTGGTTCGGATAAATTTACGCTGCCTCCTATAATTAAAACAATTATTGGAAGTGAACATGTTTTCCAGATAGTGCCTGACATGCAGCGATTTAGAACAAGTGTTCCTTCTTTTAAAGTCGTCAAAATTTTTAGTACTCAATACAGTTTAAAGGAGAATGCTTCTTCGCCTAAAAATTTAATGATCAAATGTGAAGAAAAGCTCGATTTTCCTACTGCTCAAGAAGAAATTCACAAGGAATTATTTGACGAAGCATCCCCATGCACAACCATTTCCTGCAGGTAATAATTACATATTTATTTCCATGTTTTATTAATATTATTATATGTGTTAGTTTGTTCATTTATGTTATATTCAAATCCATAAAGATGTATGATTTAACCTACAGTTCTCCACCATCTGCGGATAATATAAAGGAAACTCAGTGTCACGCCCCGGGACCCAGCGGAAGCCCGCCCGGCGCGTGCCCAGACCCGCCATACGTCTAAAACGTATAAGGCGTCTAAAAACAACAATAATTAAAGCAATAATACAAAATATCTAGGAGTATCAGAGCATAATAAATGTCTAAATGCTACAACAAGGGATAAGGATAAAACTGTAAATATGCTAAATAAAGCATAAAGTGATACAAGAAAATCCCAGATACAAATGTTATAGGTAGATACATAGGTGGTCTCTATACATGGATACAAAACCCCTCACTCTCTCAACTACAAAAGAAAGAGTAAACCACCTAGGCAAGTACCGCTCCTCGCTAGCTAGCTAAGCGATTCCCTTGCCGCGATCTCGTGCCTCCGCCGGTGCCGAAGGCTCTGAAAAGGAAACCATAAAATAGGGGCGTGAGAACTATTAAAAATAGTTCCCAGTGGGCAATTACTGACTTCAGTGAATGCACCACAAGGCCCAAAGCTACAAAAGATATCAGTGACAGTAACAGTAGAAAAGCGAAACGTAAGTAAAAAATAATGTAACCTACTACAACATGATATCTCTACTTAGCGTAATTAGCATAAGTATGAAGCAATTATGCATGAAGTAAAAGTCTCCAACTATCATAATGTTCACAATGCGAAATAGTAAAGTTCCGTTGTTTACTATTCTAGTCAATGTCGCAAGTAAATACTCTAAGTCTCATCTGTCCACATGTCATGGATGATACTCAAGTCAAATCTGAAGAGACCCACCCGAAGGCTGTCGTATGGCCTTGGAGACCACCCGTAGGCCCGTCTGGTGGTGGCCAAGCCTAGATGGCCCCGTGGTAGTCAACACCCACCCTAAGGACTAGAGCTCGGCCACGGAATCCCACTTGCGCAGCCGACAATACTCGTCACGGCGAATATGATTCGCGATGGCACTATCTCCGGAGTGCCGGCTTGTAGGGAGCGAACCTCGCCTCACAAGCATGTGCGAATGAGCACAAGACAAGTAGTCCATAACGACTGTCGCAAGTACCCGATAGTCCTCCATGTCTTAATAACATGGGATGTATGCGAATAGTCCCCAAAGGGCTATCTCTATGTCATCATGTCTCTAAACATGGAATATAAGGCAGATGTACAATGACCTATATCCATCGTCTCTAATTGCAATTTATAGTTTTACTAAATTTCAAGGCCTCTTTATGACACTTTGTTCACGAGTTCCAAGCATGGCATTAATATGTTCATGAGCATATGTTCACCTCAATTCTAGGCATGGAGACATGTTCTCACAACTTGGCAAACGCAAGCCACTATCCACAATGCATCAATCTACACATATAGCCTCTATCTATATGGAGTACCAAATTTTACGATACATGAGGCATGCATGTTAAGGTGTTCTAAAATTCATCATAAACATGTTTGCATGAATTTTGTGATTCAAGAAATACCTTACCAAAAGGTAGAAGGCATGAGGGGCCATTTATGCCCCATTTCTCATGAGTCAAACCACCAAAATGACTTCCTTTAATTTCGGCCAAACCGATAAATATCCACAAGCTTCCCTAGTACGGCTAGAAACATCAAAAATAAGGGTCACCCAACCGAAACGAAGAGAGAAAATAGCCTTCAATTCAGTAACCAATCTCCAGCTAGGGTTGGAAAAACTCAAACCTCCAAGTGAAAAACCCTCTCTAAATCCTCAAATGGAAGGTAGAGGTCTCCCAATCTAACTTATAGAGGGTTCCAAACCCATAAACAAAAGAGAATCAAGAAGCTCAAATCCAAAAACACGGCACCCAAAATAAACCTAAAATCACCAAAATCTAGGTTTCATCTGAAAAACTAGGAAACAAATAATCAAATGGGGATTATAAGCTACCAACCTCAAGAGAAAGCTCCAATCCAAGTCGAAACCAGAAATAGGGGTTGAAGTTTGATCCCTCCACAAAGCTTCCAACCGCCAAGTTCAAACACCACAAGTGGAGAAATGGGAAGAAGACTGATGGCTCCCAAGGCCTCCAAGCGCCAAGGCTCCTACTCTCCTCTTCTTCTCCTTCTTCTCCTTCCCTTTCTCTCTCTAGAAGTGTAGGAAGAGTGTGAGGGAGAGAAAATGAGAGTGAGAGGGGAGGAGAGGCTGCTTATAGCCTCTAAAGTAACAAAATCCACATAGGCCCCTCAAAAACTCAAATTTACATTAGCCCGGACTGGGCAGTTTTCGCCCAGAGGGACCGGTCTCCCCGACCTGGGACCGGTCTCTCAGCCTGCCCCCGAAAATCCAACGTTCGGGAACCGGTCTCTCTCTGCGCGGGACCGGTCTCTCCCCGCGCAGACACGCTCGGGGACCGGTCTTGACTGCCAGGGACCGGTTGCCTCGCCGGTCACGCAGCACTGTTCACTGGGGGACCGGTCTCTTCTATCAGGGACCGGTCTCCGAGAGTAAAACTCTCAGGACTCTGCCAAAACTCTCGAGATCGAACTTTTAGACCGGTATACCATCGACGGCCCTCCACCAAGTGTGGAAAAGTTCGGAATACAAATCGAACACTCGAACCTCGCAATTTGCAAAGGTCCAGTGTGCTACACTCAGCCAACCAAAAAAAGAAGACTTAGGTGAGTTTGAATCTGCATTATTCCTTACCTCAAATTAGGTTTATATTAAACATAAGTTCTTATTGTATTCCTTATTTTTATTTGCAGCTTTGGTGAAGGCCCATCCACAAATAAAGAGCATATATGAAGATTTCGAATTAATATTGCATTTAAATCGTGTGTTTTGGTGTGCTGTTAATTTTGTGTATTTTCTAACGCTATGTTTTGATTTCCTGCTTCCTCTTTATCAAACTATGTCCTTCCACAAATGAAGGCAAACTATGAACATTGAAATCATATACTATCAAACTATTTAAGTGTTTATCAAACTGTTATCCTCTCTGTTGATCAAAGTATGTCCTGTCACAGATGGAAGCAAACTATGAACATTTAAATTAATTTTGTGTATTTTCTAATGCTATGTTTCGACTCTGCTTCCTCTTTATCAAACTATGTCCTTCCACAGATGAAGGCAAACTATGAGCATTTAAATCATATACTATCAAACTATTTAAGTGTTTATCAAACTGTTATCCTCTCTGTTTATCAAACTATGTCTTTACAACAATGAAGGAAAACTATGAACATTTAAATCATATGCTATGAAACTATTTAAATGTTAATCAAACTGTTATCCGCAGCGAAGCGCGGGGCTGTGCCTAGTATTCCACAATTATACACACCAATCCATGCAACTATTTTCACCCATGTTGAGCTCAGATTCCTCATACCTAAATAACATTATAGAAAATATTCAAAAAAGCTTCATACTTATTGTAAATAATCATTCTACAATTAATTTATCTGCTATATTTTATTAAAAAATATCTACTATATCCTAACTCAAGTTTACATAGTTGCTCCCGATAATAATTATATAATTCTTTTTTTAATATATAGAATATTACTATTTATTTTTCAAATTCAGAGGAATCTAAAATCTAAATATATTTTTTAAATTAAAAGTATCAAAATTTTAATTCACATTTAATTCAAAAATTAAAATTTATTTTTTGATCCACTTTAATTAATATTTTTAATTGTTAATTCAAATTTGATCTCCACAATAAAATTTAATTCATGATTTAAACTCAAAATTTAATTTTAATTTAAAAATTTATAAATATAAATTTAAATTATATAAGATTAAAATTTAAATATATTTAAAATTAAATTTCAAATTTAATTGTTTTTTTGCAATTAATAAAAAATTAATATAACATCGTAATGTTAATATTGAGATAATCACAAAATATTTAGAAAAAAAGACAAAAAGGAGTGATGTGAGAATATTTAATTTAAAAAAAGGTTATATGTCCCCCCCCGAATTATCACATTTTTTCGGTCACGCCAACAGACCCGTCGTATACCTAGAAATTTTTCGTGTATACAAAGCGATAGCTATACCAGTAAACAAGTTGTAGTTACAACTAGAAGTATAGAGCTGCTAAAACGGAAACATATATAGATACATAACCAATTCACTGTACATACAAGTCTCCAATCCCCCAACCTCCACCGAACAAAAACTAAAACAACCATCACTGTATGTACATGGCATAACCAAAACTACCTCTGGTAGGCAAACTCCTCTAGTAGGTGATCGGTCGGTAAGGATCTAGCTCGTTACTCCCTTATCGCAGTCCGAATCAACAGCAGCAGTAACGGACGGCTCTGCAAAAAGGTGGCAATAATAGGGTATGAGAACTACTGCAAAACAGAGTAGTCCTCAGTGGGTGCCGTCACCGACCTCAACGGCCCACCCACTAAGTGTATAGTAAGGTATGTAAAGGATAGTAAAGTAAGCTGGAAGAAACTCTACAGCTATATACTACTAGACTACCGCTATCCAACCATACTCTTTGTAGACATAGAAATGCATCACTAGCAACATACTAACCCAATCTCAAGGGACTGCCGACTGGTCCGTCCAGCCTGTATTCAAACTACACCGCACACTACCTAAGGGGGTGACCAGTCCAAGAACTGCCCAAACGGGACTGCTGCAACATCAACGCAAGTAAAGCCTTACTTCGGAGCGGCACTCGTGGGCGCGACCCAAACGAGTATACAAGCGTGTCTCTGTTGAGCTCAATCATGCAGACTCACACAGGCTATAGTCAATGCAAATAAGTCAAACTGGTCTAACAACCAAGTTTTACGTGCCCTCGGCATAATCTGAGACAAGATGTAAACATCTAGGTCCACCGTCAGCCACGACGGCACCCAACAGTACGGAACAGTCTAAACTCTACTGTAAAATGAACTTTGCCACTCAGCACGAGCGTAAACTCAACCTACACTAATATGAGTATCCACGACGCACTAACAGCGGTGATACAAAAGGAAAACAACTCTTGAAGCTATTTCCGCTAACATTTCGAAAAATGACGTGAGTAGGTTTCGAGGGTTTTCTCCTAACTCAAAACCCAGTTCAGCATATAAAATTCATCTAAAATCATTAGATTATGCTCCAAATTCAGATTTCAATAGAAAATATGCAAATCCATGAATCCGAGCTACTAAACATGATGATCAACATAAGAAAATACATGCTGTCACTCTACGACTTAGGAGGAATTTCAACGATTTCGGTAAACATTAACCCACCTCGAACGCTCGTCCAACACCGACTAGAAGTCGATAGGAGAAACTCCGTGCTCGTTCGACCTCCAACAGCTCAACCGGAAACAACCCACGTGCATGAACGATCCTCCTAAGCAAAGAAGGAAGGAAGCGGAGATCGAACCTCAAATAGCTAGAGAGAGAGAAAGAGGAGTAGATATCCTCCTTCTGTAAGCTCTCACTCAGATATAAAGGTCTGGGAGTCGGTTGGCGAATATCCCAATAACAAAATGACCAAAAGACCCTTTACTAACTCAAATCTGCTGCTTGGGTACTGGTACTCAATTTGGATACCAATACCCGAACCTCGGACAGCAGCTGTGAACCGGTATTAGCCTGATGCAGTACCGGTACTCACCGACTCAGGTACCGGTACTCCACTCAAACTTCACAAACCCGATAGCACCTAAACATGTAATCCCTCTGGGGTACCGGTACTTCTCTTAGGTACCGGTACACAATACTCAAAATCCTGTTTTTGTAGATTTCAGTGTTCGAACTCCAACTCTCGCAGCTCTCAGTCCGTTTTCACGTCTATTTCGCGTCAAAACGACCCTAACTCGTCCCGACACTCTACAGATGTGTCAACAAGCCACTAATGATGTAGTCAGTCAAACAACTAAGTCCCAAAGACACTACATTCTTCCCTACCACAAAAAGTTTCGTCCTCGAAACTTAAAGTCATACCTCAACACGGTACCTCAAACAAGTAGGGGTAGGACTCCCGCATCACAGCCTCCGGCTCCCAAATCGCCTCACGCTCCTCGTGATTACTCAACTGCACTTTCACGTACGGTATGACCCGATTGCGCAATTCTTTCGTCTGACGATCTAGAATCCGCATCGGTCGCTCCTCGTACCTCAGGTCCTCGCCTATCTCAAGTGGAGTGAAGTCAATCACGTGTGAGGGGTCAAACACGTATCTCCTCAAAGCCGAGGCGTGGAACACATGATCACCAAATCTGTGAAAGAGCCAAAATATTATGAACTGAGCTTTCCACGAACTCCAAGTCTGCAAATCCCTCTGGACGGTGAGACCTTCAGAAAAACATGATCATGAACCTGAAACTCTAAGTTTCGTCTCCTGGCATCTGCATAGCTTCTCTGTAGACGCTAGGCAGTCTCAAGGTGTCGTTGCACAACTTTGACCTTTTCTTCTGCTAGCTTCCAACAGAATATCAGGGCCCAAAGTCTTCCTTTCATCCACATCACTCAGGGGTGATCGACACTTGGGTCCATACAACGCTTCAAACAGAGCCATTTGAATGCTCGCTTGATAGCTGTTGTTGTATGCAAACTCAACCAATCTCAAGTGTCAATGCTACCCTCCTCCAAAATCCAGGACACAAGCTCTCAACATGTCCTCTAGAGTCTAAATGTCCGCTCCGACTGACCATCTGTCTATGGATGAAATGCCGTGCTGAAGTGAAGCTGAGTGCCCAAGGCCGTCTGAAGGCTACTCTAGAAATGCGAGACAAATTTCGGGTCTCTATCTGATACAATCGAGGTAGGTACTCCATGCAATCTCACTATCTCATCCAAGTACAACTGGGTGTGTCGCTCCCTGGATCAAATGGTATGTACCGGTAGGAAGTGGGCAGACTTGGTCAGTCTATCCACTATCACCCAAATAGCATCAAATCCATCCTGAGCTTTCGGTAAACCCATGATAAAATCCATAGTGATCTGATTCTATTTCCACTCTGGCACTGGAAGATTCTGAAGCTTGCCAGCAGGTACACGATGCCCTGCCTTCACCTGTTGGCAAGTCAGACACTAAGCCATATATCTTCCAATGTCTCTTTTCATTCCATTCCACTAGAAGTGTGCCTTCAAATTCTTATACATTCTGGTTCCACCAGGGTGAACCGTATAAGGCGAGTAGTGAGTCTCTCTCAAAATCTCCTCTCGGATCTCTGAATCCATAAGCACACACAGTCGGTCCAGTTACCGCAATACTCCCGAACTGTCAACAACGAAGTCCTCTACCTGTCCCCTCTCTATCTGCTCTCGGATCCTCAACAAATAAGGATCTCTACTCCGTTTCTCCCTGATCCTATCCAACAGAGTGGGCTGCAAGGCCATAAGCATCAATCTCGCAGTGATTCCAAAGTACACCACCTCGAGTCCAAATCGTTGTAACTCCTCAAGTAAAGGTCTCTGCTGGGTGATCATCATATTGAGGCTCTGCACTGACTTCCTGCACAATGCATCTGCCACCACATTCGCCCTGCCGGGGTGATATTGAATACTGATATCATAATATATCAACAACTTCAACCACCGGCGCTGTCTCAGATTTAATTCCTTCTAGGTGAACAGATACTTGAGACTTTTGTGGTCAGTGAAAATCTCGCAGTGCTCACCATATAGATAGTACTGCCACAACTTCAATACAAATACTATAGCGGCAAGCTTCAAGTCATGCGTAGGGTAATTTTTCTCATAATCCTTTAGCTGCCGAGAAGCATAAGCAATTATCCTATCATACTGCATCAACACACAACCCAAACCACTGTGGGACGCATCGCTGTAAATCACAAATCCTTTTTCCATAACTGGAAGAGCAAGGATAGAGCCGACATCAACCTCTGTCTCAACTCATTGAAACTCCTCTGACAATCCTCATTCCAGATGAACTTAATTCTTTTACGAGTCAATCGAGTGAGGGTGTGGAAAGCTTCGCAAAGCGTTCCACAAACCGACGGTAATAACCAGCCAATCCAAGGAAACTTCTCACCTCGATAACCGTCGTCAGTCTGGGCCAATACCGAATCGCATCAATTTTTTTCGGATCAACTGCCACTCCAGCTGCTGAAATCATATGGCCCAAGAAAGTAACCCGCCGAAGCCAAACCTCACACTTCTTTAACTTGGCATACAACTTCTTTTCTCTCAGAAGTTGTAATACAATCCTCAAGTGCTCCTCGTGCTTTACATCACTTCTAGAGTAAATTAGAATATCATTAATAAACACTACCACAAATCTATCCAATAATGGCTTAAATACTCGGTTCATCAAATCCATAAATGCGGCAGGGGCATTGGTCAATCCAAAAGGCATCACTGTAGACTCATAATGCCCGTACCGTATCCAAAAAGCTGTCTTGGGAATATCCTCGGCCCTCACCCTCAACTAGTGGTAACCCAACCGCAGATCAATCTTCAAGAAGACACAAGATTCTTGCAGCTGATAAAACAGATCATCAATGCGCAGCAAAGAATACATGTTCTTGATGATCCATTTATTCAACTCTCGGTAATCCACAAAAAGTCTAAGTGAACCATCCTTCTTCTTCACGAATAACACCGGCGCTCCCCAAGGCGACACGCTGGGTCTCATATACCCCTTATCCATCAGATCCTGAAGCTGCGCCTTAAGCTCCCTCAGTTCGGCCGGTGCCATTCGATAAGGTGCCTTCAAGATTGACGCAGTTTTCGGAACCACGTCAATCACAAACTCAATCTCTCTGTCTGGGAGCATAGTCGTCAACTCAGGAGGAAAAACATAAGGTAACTTGCGAACTACAAGGATATCCTCGAGTTCCGGTGCCGCCGTAGGCACCTCTCTACCATCGTTAGGAAAGCGATGCATCCCCGACACATCATCTGTCTAGCTCTCGCTGAAGAGATCTAGGTGGCGAATAACGTACTCCTGCAGCCTCTGAAAATGAACTCCTTCTGGCCCGGCTCACGGAACGTCACCGTCCTAGCAGCACAGTTAATCGTCGCATAGTACCGAGTCAGCCAATCAATGCCAAGCACTACATCAAAATTCTGTAACTGCCCTAAGACCAACAGGTCTACAGGCATGATCCAGGGTCCGAACTGCACTGGACAAGCCCAACAACACTCCCTCACATGCAAAATATGGTCGAAAATCTACACCTCTCGTACATGTAATAGCGGCTCTATCTCTAATCCATGCAATGATGCAAATGCTCGACTAATAAAAGAATGTGATGCACCGGTATCAAATAATGCATGAGTTCTAATATCAAAAATCAAAATAATACCTCCCACAACACGATCTGCTGCCGTGGAGTCCTCAACCTGAGCTGCATAAACTCTTCCGCTCTACACCTGCTGTCGCCGCTCACTCTGCCGCGGCACTGGAGCCCTGTCCGCCTGGCTATAACTCGACGGCGCTCCAAATGTCTGCTCGGGTATCGGTGGGGCTGACGCCGTCGAAGGTGCTGGTGATGCTACTCTGGAACAAGCTGCCCGTAGATGCCTTGGCTGACCATAAACAAAACACCGGCCCTATCTCTGCTAGCACTATCGAGGCCACTGCAGTCCCCCACAAATGATACAACGTGGATCTCCCTGCTGTTGTCGCTGCTGACGGGATCCACCAGACCGCTGTCTTCCAGAAGATCCACGACCCTGAGAGCATGATAGTTGAGGCCTCGGCGGACGTCTCCCACTGGCCTGTCCCCCGTCGTTTGGTATCGGGCGCTTCATATCATGACCCTTTCCCGTCACCGTCGCCCACTCACGGACTGATACAGCTCCTCGCTTAACCCATAGTGATCCTCCTGGTGCAGCTTCTTCAGATCCTCCTCAAATTTTTGTTTTATGCTGCTTGGAAAATAGGCCCCATACAGCATCCCACAAAACTCGTCCCATCTCATCTGCAGTGCAACCAACTCTCGGTTTTGCCTCATCCTCCTCCATCAAGCATGAGCATCCCCTGCTAAACAGTGTACTACTAGGTGAACCTGCTCTCGCTCCGGTATAAAAAGATCCTCAAACAACTTCTCCATCGCACTCACCAACGTCTCTACAACCCAGGGCTCAGTGCCACTATCATCGAGGTGAAGCGGATCAAATCAGCAAAAACGAGCCAGTCTCTTAGTCATCCGCTCCTGCTCGGCCTTAGACATCTGCCCGCCTGCCGCGAAGTATCAGCAGTAGGTGCGGTCGGGGCTATCACTGGTGGGGGTGCAGCAACGACTGGTGCATCCACTTGGGTAGTCGAAGGTGGCGCCTGTGGGTCCGAAGCTCAAGGTGCTGCACTCTACTGCTGAGTAAACATCCCGCACATCCTCTGCAGTAATGCACCCTGCTGCCTAGTCACCTTGGTTAAGGCAGCTAATTGCTCTCTTAAATCCGAGGGTGCACTCGGTCCTGTCTTTGCTGGTATCTCCGATGGCGTGGAATAATCTCGCGTCGGCGGTCGACCTCAGCATCGATACGGCCTCATGGCCACTGGAAACCAAAATAATTTTCAGGTACACAAAACACAAATAACTTCGACCCAATCAAGTGAAAGACTAGAAGGCCGTCTCTGTTCCTCCACATAATTATGCCGTCTGCAGCCGACATAATTCATTTGGCAGAAACAAACACTCCTTCAGTCACTCCCTCCACTTTAGAAGGAGTTAAAACAACAGAACTGCTGACTTTCGCAATAAGTCACGCCTCTTGCGTCTTGCCTTCCTAAGGTCTGCCAAGCCTAGAGTTTTCTAGGTCCAAAAGACCGAATACTAAACTTTGATACCAACTTAATTTGGCACGTTCTGGATTACCACGTTTCTCCGGACACGCCAACAGACCGACTGTATACCTAGGAATTTTTCGTGTATACGAAGCGATAGCTGTACCTGTAAACAAGTCATAGTTACAATTAGAAGTATAGAGCTGTTAAAATGGAAACATATATAAGTACATAACCAATCCACTCTACATACGGGTCTCCAAACCCCGAACCTCCATCGAACAAAAACTAAAACAACCATCACTGTATGTACATGGCATAACCAAAACTACCTCTGGTAGGGAAACTCCTCTAGTAGGTGATCGGTCGGTAGGGATCTAGCTCGCGACTCCCTTACCGCGGTCCGAATCAACAGCAGCAGCAGCGAACGGCTCTGCAAAAAAGTGGCAACAATAGGTTGTGAGAACTATTGCAAAACAGAGTAGTCCTTAGTGGGTACCGTCACCGACCTCAACGGCCCACCCACTAAGTGTATAGTAAGGTATGCAAAGGATAGGAAAGTAAGCTAGAAGAAACTCTACAGCTATATGCTACTAGACTACCGCTATCCAACCATACTTCTGTAGACATAGAAATGCATCGCTAGCTACACATTGACCCAATCTCAAGAGACTGCTGACTGGCCGGTCAAGCCTGTATCCAAACTACACCGCACACCACCCACGGGGGTGGCCGGTCTAAGAACTGCCCAAACGGGACTGTTACGACATCAACGCAAGTAAAGCCTCACTCCGAAGCGGCACTCATGGGCGTGACCCAAACGAGTATGCAAGCATGTCTCTGCCGAGCTCAATCAGGCTCACACGGGCTATAGTCAATGCAAATGGGTCAAATCGGTCTAACAACCAAGTTTTACGTGCCCTCAGCACAATCTAAGATAAGATGTAAACATATAGATCCACCGTCAACCCGGACGGCACCAAACAGTACGGAACAGTCCAAACTCTACTGTATAGTGAGCTCGGTCCCTCAGTACGAGCGTAAACTCAGCCTACACTAATATGAGTATCCACAACGCATTAACAGCGGTGATACAAAAGAAAAATAGCTCTTGAAGCTATTTCGGCTAACATTTCAAAAAATGACATGAGTAGGTTTCGAGGGTTTTCTCCTAACTCAAATCACAGTTCAGCATATAAAATTCATCTAAAATCATTAGATTTTGCTCCAAATTCAGATTTCAATAGAAAACATGCAAATCTATGAATCCGAGCTACTAAACATGATGATCAACATAAGAAAATACATGCCGTCACTCTACGACTTAGGAGGAATTTCGACGATTTCGGTAAACATTAACCCACCAAGAACGCTCGTCCAATACCGGCTAGAAGTTGATAGGAGAAACTCCGTGTTCGCTCGACCTCCAACGGCTCAACCGGAAACAACCCACGCCCACGAACGATCCTCCTAAGTAGAGAAGGAAGAAAACGGAGATCGGACCTCAAATAGCTAGAGAGAGAGAAAGAGGAGCAGATATCCTCCTTCTGCAAGCTCTCACTTAGATATAAAGGGCTGGGGTCGGTTGGCGGATATCCCAACAACAAAATGACCAAAAGACCCCCTACCGACTCAAATCTGCCGCCTGGGTACCGGTACTGAATTTTGATACCGGTTCCCGAACCTCGGACAGCAGCTGTGTACCGGTACTAGCCCGATGCAGTACCGGTACCCAACTCAGGTACCGGTACTCACCGGCTCAGGTACCGGTACTCTCCTCAAACTTCACGAACCCGAGAGCACCTAAACATGTAATCCCTTTGGGGTACCGGTACTCCTCTTAGGTACCGGTACACAATACTCAAAATCCTGCTTTTGCATATTTCAGTGTTCGAACTCCAACTTTCGCAGCTCTAAGTCCGTTTTCACGTCTATTTAGCGCTAAAACGACCATGACTCATCTCGACACTCTACAGATGTGTTGACAAGTCACTGATGCTATAGTTAGTCAGATAGCTAAGCCCTAGAGACACTACATTATCCATTAGATAAAAAAAAAGTAATTCAAAGTTTGTTTTGTTACGTTATTTCTTTGCGTAAGGAATCAAAATTCTTTTTTTTATTAATGATGTGTTTGTGAGCAGACTCAAATTCAATATATGTGATTTTATATATAGCATAGATAATATATATAGGATTAAAATTTAAATATATATTTAAAATTAAATTTTAAATTTGGTTGTTGATTGCAATCAATAAAAAATGAAGGGTTAATTACATCATTGGTCCCCAACCTTTGCGATATTTTTTAATTTGGTCTCTAGTCCTTTCTCATTTTGCAATCAAGTTTATAACCTCTTGATTTCATTTTAATTAAGTCCCAACCGTTAAAAAAGTGTTAAAATTAATGGAATCGCTACGTCAGCACCACGGAGAAGCCATATCAGTGCCACGGAGGCACCGTGTTAGGTCAAGTGAATTATAATGTCACGCCCCGGATGTCTCGTTCCCCGGGCACTCCGACAAATCCGCCGTATACAAGAAATTTTCCCTGTATACGAAGCGTCAAAAGTACCTGTAGATATGCAATACTACAAACAGTAGCATAGAGCTGTTCAATAAACAAAAGCTAAACCAACTGAGCTTCATATACATAGTTCAGAAACCAAAATACAGCGTTACTCGTACTGGCGAGTTAAGTACTATGTACATAAGCTCGAAGTAAAACAATCACCTGCGGTAGGGTGCCTCTAGCTCTGTCAGTCGGGTAGGGCTCTAGCTCGCGACGCCCTTGCCTCGATCCTGATCCGCGGAAGGCGCAGCAGCCGAAGCCTGTGGCTCTGCAAAAACATAGGTAACAACTGGGCGTGAGAACTACTGTAAAAACAAGTAGTCCTCAGTGGGTACCGCCCAAAACAGCATCGGTCCACCCACTAAGTCTACAGGAGGGAGCAAGAATAGTAGGAAAAGCAGGAAGTAAACTCTACCGCTATCAATCACTACACTATCATGTTCTACACTAACCAGCTGTAGGAAATGTCAAATCTGACCCAATCCAATCGGGACTGTAAGCATACCCGTCCCCGGGACTGTGAATACACCCGTCCTTGCCCCGTTGCTACTATCAGGCTCTATCCAAACTAACTGGTCCGTGGAGAGCAAAGTCCAACTGGCATGAGCGACACCAACGCAAAAGCACAAAGCCTGACTCCGGAGTGGCACTCGTGGGCGCTACCCAACCGAGTATGCAGCGTATCTCTGTCGAGCTCAATCAGGCTCCAACTAGCCAAGGTCAAGTGAACAGGGTCAAAACAGGTCTACAAACCAAACCCACGTGCTCTCGGCATAATCTGTGACCAAAATAAGAATCTGGGTCCACCGCTAATCCAAACGGCACCCAACGATCCGAAACAGCCTAAACTCTGCTGAAAAATAAGTTCGGCATCTCAGCACGAGCGTAAATGCCTTCTAAACTACCCCAGGTATCCATTGCAACGATACTGCAATGATACAATCGAATCACGGCTCCTAGAGCTAAATCTGGTAGTTTAAGCATATGACGATTCCAATCGTGTTTTCTCCTAAGTCAAATCCAGTCCAACATGTACATTTAAGATTCACTAGTCATGTTCTCAATACTGATTATATCCAGGATAGCATCACGAATATCAAGCTACAACATGATTACCGAACTAAAAATCATACATGTCGACGACTACGGTACTTAGGAATAAACCGATGTAAACCCACCTCGACAGCTATCCCTTGGCAGCGGTACACTCCCACAGCTGTGGCGCCACCTGCTGGGTCGATCGTAGCCCTTCGAACCCAAGAATCGCGCTAACTCCAAGCTCTACACCAAACAATTCACCGTTTCAGTCTAGTTTTCGCAGCAGTGGAGTACAACAAGGATTCGACCAAGCTAACCTTCACCAAATCCAGCAAGTAAGGGCTTCGCGGATTCCTCTCACAGTCCTGAATCCAACGAACCAAGCCTCGTAGAAATCCGATGCTCCTACGTCGAGAACGAGCTGAAATACTAACAGTCGACGAAGAAATTCAGCAAACAACATCTCTCCGAGTTGAAGTAGTAAACACTTGCCTAAAAATCAAGGAATTAATGAAATACCCACCTCGACAACGCCGAGCACCCGAGTGACAGCAAGAACGGCGAAAATCCCTGCTCGCCCGATCTCCACGCGCTACCTCGGCGTCAAACACAAGCTCGAACGGCCTCGCAGCGCGACGTCGGCGACGAAACTCCCACCGAGCTCCACCGTGCGCAAGGACACCGCTAGAGAGAGAGAGGAGAAGAAGCAGAACATTCCCTCTCTGCTCTACACCAAGCTATATAGAGGGAGAGAAAAGGATTGATACAAACGAGGGAGAGAAAATTACTCATTTAGCGCTCTACCTACCCCCTTGTACCGGTACACGGGCTCTTGTACCGGTACAAGAGCCAACCCGAGAGCTGTTAAGCCTCTGCGCGATGGTTGTACCGGTACAGCCACGCTGGTTGTACCGGTACAGCAAGCAGAGAAATCTGCAGTTTTGCAAATTTCTTCGTTATAAGCTGCTCTCGCGTCGCACGGAGTCCGTTTTATGTTTATTTGACGCCAACGCGACTCGGACTTGTCCCGACACTCTCCAGAGCTGTCGGCAAGCCTCCACAGCTGAACACTAGGGATCTCACATCGTATAAATTTAAATTTAAATTTTATATTATAAATTTAAATTTAAATTTGAATTATATTTTAAATTAAATTATAAATTCAAATAAATATTTTTAATTTAAAATTTAAATTTAAATTTTGATTTTGGATTCAAATTCTAATTTTATATTTAAGTTTAAATTCAAATTCACATTTTGAATTCTAATTCTAATTTAATTTCAAACTTTGATTTAGAATTTCAAGTTCAAAGTGTGAATTTGAATTCAAAGTTTAAATTCAAATTTAGAATTGAAATCAAACTTTCAACGTAACACACTGAACTTTAGCAAATTGTGAGGTTCCAGTGTTATAATAGCGTTTTAGGCTATTCCTGCTGTTTTTGTAGATCGTTGACTGAATACCAACCCATTTCTCGTGTTGCGAGAATGCGCGAGGAAGTACTTAGCAACAAAACCTCCAAACTGCAGGTTTTAGGGTGCTGGGTACCAGTACCAGAGAGAGTGAGTGCCGGAACTCCCCTGCATAAATCGAGAAATGCTGCCCTCGGGTTTAAGCTGTCAAGTGGTCGGGTACCGGTACGGCATCGGCCGAGTACCGGTACGCCACTGTTTCTGCTTGGCCGAGGCTCGGGTTGGCAGTTTTGTTGAACTGGTATCGGTACTCTTGCCCGCGTACAGGTACGCAGTGTAAAAACTGCAGTTCGTGCAGTTTGTGATTTTTGGTGTTTTGAGGGATTTTTTGGGGTTTGTTATAACATGTTATATAACACCTCTTCCCCCCCAACACCACCCTTTGTGCTGAGCTGAGAGAAGAGCAAAGTAGGATTTTTTTCTCCCTTTCTCTCTCTAGATTTCTCTTCCAAACTTCTTTTAATTTGAGGTTTGATCTCTCTATCTTCTCCCTCTTCATGGTGGCAAGCTTGTGGACCTTGGAGGAAGCTTGAATGAGAAGAGGAGAGCTTCTTGGTGGATTAATCTTGAACCCTAGCTCAAGATAGTTTGATTTGGAGCTCTCTTAAAGGTTAGTACACATCTTGCAACCTCTATTTGTGATTTTTGCAAGTTTTGGAGATGAAAATCTAGTTTTGAGAAAACTAGGGTTTATTTTGGGGTTTCTTGATTTGAGGCTTTTGGAACCTAATTGATGAATGTAGAACACTCTTGTAGGTTGGATTTGAAGCTTGGAAGCTTCAATTTGAGCTTTGGACAAGTGTAGCTTGATCAAAGGTATTTTTCACCTCACTGTGTGTGTATTTTTCGAAGATTTTCGAAATAGTCGTTTTGGAGTTTTTAACCCTTTAGAATTTCTCTTAGAGTGTTAGAAGTTCAGGGGACAACTTCGTTTGAAGGAACGAAAGGGTTCGAAGTGCTTCCGGTGGATTTGAGCTCACCGAAATGGGTGAACCCCCCTATGTCTTCCTTTTGGTTTTAAGACATAATTAGATGCTTTTCATACTCATTATGACATGCTAGAATTTATGAGAACATAATATATACATGTTATGTATAGTGAACATTTCATGCTCTATATAATAGAAGCATATATGTGGACTTGAGTATAAAATAAAATTTCATGATGACTTTTCTTATATGCCAACTTAGAAAGCATATTAGAGTATGAATGAGGATACATTCTTTGAAGAGTACCTAGTAAATGGGTTAGAAAATGATTATCTCACAGATGAACAATATGCTTGTGTAGTCAAGTAAATGTGACAACTTCTCTATGGTTATAAGACTTAGATGGAAGTATACTCTTGCATATTGGAACATGGTAGAATTTTAGAGTACATAGTACATATGTGTTGCATGTAGAAATTTATACCCTATATAGTAGAGGTACTTTGTGAACTTGCATTCTACATGACATATGTTTGCTTGATAGAAAGCATGTTAGAGATGATAGGGACTTATCTTGTGTACCCTATTTGGAGGGTGGGGGTTAAATGAGACTTAGCAAATACTTGCGTGATAATATTATACTTGTTGCAGACAAGGTAGTTGTGACATTGTGACATAGTACATGTAAGATCATCATGAAGCTAAGTTGGAGCATTTAATCTAGTTGAATAACTAGTGCTTGATATTGTGATATTACATGTGATCTAGGGATCGATAGTTGCATTCTATATTTTAGACATGATGATAGTGATTGGAAAGCCTTTGGGTGAATGGCAAGATGGATAATTGCATGTAGCATTAATTGAATAAAATCACTTGCATTATAGTTTATCACTCCATGTAGTGGAGGCATTGGTAGAAAAGCATGTGCATGACATACACCATGAATGTTTGAATACTTAAGCCATATGTGTTACTCGTCACAATTATAGTCTTTATGTAATAGAGAGAGAATTGTATAGTAAATTTGCATGTGAAATGACATCTTATTATTATGTTGGAAGTCTTGTTATATTTAGTGAAATGACTAGCTTTTACATGCTCATGAACAAGGACATGTGTTGAACATAGAGATCATTAATGTCATAAAGTGGCATTCGATTTAGTAAATAGTTTAACTTTTACACTATGACATAGATCTGGACCTTTGGGTTGCTAGAATTTATACCATATTGCAGACATGACTACCGTGTATTTGAGATGATGATCATGCTTGCTTGCCATTTGTGCTCATTCGCACATACTTGTGAGGGTTGCTCCCCACAAGCCGGCACTTCGGAGTTAGCCTATTCGACATATGCCTATTGGGCCCGCGTTTGATAGACTCATTCCTAGAGTGGGAATGTTGGAGCTACCACGGGCAATTAGGCGGCACAAACCAGACTACACTTGTGTAGGTAGTGGGCTCGCATAGGATAGACTCATTCCTAGAGTGGAAATGTTGGAGCTACCACGGGCAATTAGACGGCACAAGACGGACTACGCTAGTGTAGGTCCTTAATTGAAAATGAAAAAATGACACCTAAAGTGTAATGTGAAAACTACTACTAGATGGTGCATATTAGTTGGACTAGTGGACATGCATATAGTGCATATTGTGGACCTTATGTTAGCCATTCATAGCACTGACACTCTAGTGGTAGTATGTTTACATCTACATCGATTGTATGTATGCATGGCTAGAATAACAATGGAAAGCACATTTACTCTATGTAGCATCATGGACATATTGAATATGTATGTAAATTAACATTGGAATATAGTTGAACAAATGAATTTAGAACATTATATATTTGATAGTTAATCCTGTAGTGGAGGCATGACTATGATCGAACATGTTTAATTACTCGCTTTTCATATATTGCTTAATTATCACCTTATAGCACGCTTCAGTTGACCTAGTGATGTATTTCGCCACTCTTGGTGGCTTACCCACCGGGAACTATTGTTTAATAGTTCTCACCCCCATTTGTTGTCAGTTTTTGTTTCAGAGCCTTTCGCGACGGAAAAGGCTGGGGATCGTGGCAAGGGGTTGGCGACTAACTAGAGCCCCTACGGAGTTACTTAGAGGGACCCGTCATCATCTTTCTTTTTGTATCTTGTGGAAAGATGTATATGTATATGATTTTCGAGATGTTGTGAGACTCTTGGTTTTAGTTGTATATCTTTTTGTATATCTTGTGGATCCCTTTTTGATAGAGTATTAGTGATTTTATATTACTCGCTCTGATAACCTTGTTAGGACCTTACTATGTTCATCTCTTGTTTTGGTAGACGCCGTGTGTGCATTTTGGTTGTTTCATGTACACGGCGGGTCTGTGCATGCGCCGGGTGGGCTTCCGTTGGGTCCCGGGGTGTCACAACCCGCGACCACCCGCCTATTTGGCCGGGTCGCGGCGCCGCCGACAGACCGCCGAACGAACCGGATTTCCCCTATACCGCGGACAGAGTCTCCCCTGTACATTCAAGGTGTCACAATCAATACAATGTATGAAGTTCCAACCAGGAACACATTTCAATCATAGATTGCATAAGAAAGTATCGAAAACATAACTATTTGCTATTACAAGCATTCACATTTACTAGATACATTTTACATCACAATTACATATTACATTTAACTTTCAAATATAATCATGCTTTTATTACAACTTCATTCTTTTTCATTCTTTACATCTCTAAGTAAAGCCAACTCAGGGTACCGCTATCTCTGGTCTCGATAGTAGGGCGCTAACTACGGAGCTACGCCCTCGCCTCTCGCCGCCGCGCCGCTCACGTGTGAACCTGTAACACTCCAAAACAGCGTGGGATGAGAACCAACTCCATGATTTCCGGTGGGTACGACCACCCAAGGAAAAAGCTTGACCAATAGGTCCAAAAGAGGCAACAACAGGTTAGTTTAATAAACAGATATATATATATATCTTGATTATGCAACTAATAAAACCATACTTTGCCTCACGAATGCAATAATGTCATGCTATATGCGAATCATGCAACTAAACAAGTAGAATAAATGATTTAACTTTCTATCATGCTATTCATAGCTTTTTCATAATTTATATATCTTGTCACTTTACATCGTTGGTTATTTTCTCCTAAGGTTTTTTTCTACCCTAGCCAAGCTAACCACCCGACTCGGTCTCGAGTCAATCATCTGCGGAATATCGCATACGTCCAGGCTCGAGGTAATGGACGTCTCACATACACCTCAGCCCCAAAATCAACTCGACAGGGATACCCAATCTATAGCTCATAATGCAAGCTTAATGTACTTTCACTTGGCTTTTACCCAATTGCATTGAGGTTCACCCAGTTTCCCCCGAACTCACAACCCAAAATCCCTTTTGATCGGGGAGGCTCTAAGCACTGCAAGACCCGAGGGATCGTCTTTAGGGACCGCTCTCCCATGGTGACAATTCCGGAATGCACCGCTTAAGGGGGAGCTACCGCCCTCAAGCCAAGACTCAATGTGAGTATGATCCAATTACCAATTTGGGAATGTATAGCCATAAGCCACAATGCCACAAATGCCACAATCATAATAGGTTTTCTACCTATTTATTCATGCCGCTTTCTAGGTCATTCTTGTCTCAATGCCACTCTTGGTTAAACTATGTTTAACAACTATGTTCTCTATGCCAATCAATGTGTCACGCCCCGGGGTCCCTTTTAGTTTAAAAGGTAGCGGAAAAGCGTCTGAATTTTTTTTTTGAAAATCTGACCCCAGAGTGTGCCAGATCCGCCACAAATACAGGAGTTCCACTGTTCACACGGACAGAGTCTCCCCTGTATTTGCACGGCGTCGCACAAGTACAAGAGAGTATAGATGCACACATACAACCACAACCACAACCAGATGAACAACAAGATAGATAACATTCATCCATTCCATTCACACACACAGATATGATACTTGAATTAAGAATAACATTCCACATCTATCAGTTAAAACGTTTCCTACCTAGAAACTGATTTTGAAATACTAAATCCATAAAACCACAGAAAAATCAATTTGAAAACTGATCCCCACACGGGAACCATTCCTTTTCAAAACCAGCTACCACGAGGGGTAGAAAACTGTTTTATTTTAAGAAAACTCCAATCCTTTAGTACATTTCAAAACCAATTGAAAACCCAGATAGTCAGATAATAAAATAGAACTGAACCATAATAAGTCTAAGTATTTATTCAAGCATGAAGGGGAAAAAGGAATAACCGACTCGGGAAGGAGCTCTATCGCACGCTAGACACGCTCCTCACCAGCTGTCCCACTCGGACCGGCTACGTCACTTGTAATGGGGGCGGGGAGTGAGAACATGTAAACATGTCTCCCCTCCCAGTGGGTACCGCAAGCCGAAGAAGGCGAGGGGTACTCACTAGTCACGGAGATAAACAAATATATGGATAATGGTAGTACAGTAGCTAAAATAAACAAGTACTGAAGTGAATATAAATGAGCAACTACAGCTACTATATGTATGCATCAACGGGACAATCAGTCCAAAAGTACCCAATCTGAACCCACTACTCTCTTAGTCAGCACCGTAGACCTCAAGCCAATGCCACAACTACTCTCTAGTGCATATTACCCCTTTAGGGCTCACGGGTTGTCACCATTCAACCACTTTTTCAGAAAAGAACACTCCTTGCGGTGGATCAGACCGCCAGTGTTCGTGAAATGCGACGAGTATCGGGCGATCAATGCAATATGCTCAATGATCAACCGTCGGCAACCAGCCGACAATCCTGCCCCCCAGGGCCCATCGACCGCATGGGTCATCATGTAACCAAATCGACCAACCAGGTCACAAGTATGGAGTATGAAACTCGACCAACCAGGTCATAGATACAACAAGGGAGAATCAACCAACCAGATCACAGATATCATATGCTGAAGAAATCTACTCTACTCCTACACAAGATACCGAGCATGGAAACAATCGAGTAGAGTAATACGAGGATAATATGATAAGCAATGTATATGATAAGCAATGTAAATAGGAAGGGTGGAAAGAACGTCACCGAGCGTGCACCACTGTACCGACGTCGGGTCGAAGTACCCACCTGTACGTATCTGACGAAGGTCTCTCGACTGTGAAGACGGTGCGACCGAACCTACGAAAGGTCCAACGGGTTAAGGTCAAACCCACTGACATGTAATGCTAACTCACAACCCCCGCTCACCAGAACCACGACCGGTTTTCCAAAACCGATTACCGAATAAGCCGGAAGTCCCGAAAACCGCACCGGAACTTCATCGTCGCTCACCCGTCGTTTCCGAACCCCCAACACGACGCGGGTGACCAGCCAACAAGGCTCAGCGACGCTACAATCAGCCACGAGGCACCGTCCGATGAATTCCGAACCAAAACCGCGTTCTATCGGCAGATTTCACCGAAAACGCTCCGGAAATCACTTTTCGATTTCCGCAAGGGCTTGGGCCTTGGACGATCAGTCCAGAGGTTATCCTCAGCCCAAACAAGCTGCCTACAGCATCTACAACGAAGCGGAAAACCTAAAAGCCCATACCGATACATGAAATCGCATCATTTCATGTGATTTCTAGGCTTTTCTGGACCGTGCACGCAAACCGGAGGTCGATTAATCCGACCGTCGTACTCGCTGACAGGTTTCAGCATGTCGGAGGCCGTGCTCACCTTTCGGAGCACTGCCGGCCACTGCGGTGCGCGCACGAGCGACGCGAAGTACTGATAAACTGCGCGCACAGCGCGAAGATCGCGACTAACTCGCAAACCAGGGCATCTTTGCCGCTGTTGGAGGTGAGCACGATGTTCAGCACGAGTTGTAGATCATCGTGCTCACTTCCCGAGACTTAGAAGGCTTCTCGGATCACCGGAAAAGAGACCGGAACCTCGGAAAACAGTGCTGGAACATAAAATGTCCTTACCAGACCCGAGGAGAGCTAGGGTTGGTCGCCGGCGGCCGGGAGGCGGGCGGTCCGGCCGGAGGTGGGAGCACTCGGTCCAGGAGGTCCGGGGAGGGCGCTGGCCGGCGGCGGGCGGCAACCGGTGGTGCGGCGGCCGAGATCAACCCTTCACACTTCCTCTCGGGTTCGGGCTTCCCGGCGGCGTGGCGGCGGCCGGAGGAGGTCGGGGCGACTCTGGTGCGGCGCCGGAGGCCGAGGGGAAGACGGTGCACCCCTTGGTGGGCTGCGGCAGCGCCTGGAAGCCAAGCGGGCCCGACCTCGGCCCGCACGTGACTGGGCGGCCACAGGAAGCTCCAGCGGCGGCCGGCGGCGCGCGGGGACGGCGGGGGACGCGCGCGCCGGGTAGCCGGAGGTCGCCGGGGCCGACTGGGGGGCGGCGCGGCCGAAGCGAGGCGAGGACGCAGCACCCGAGCCGGCTCGGTCTGGGCTGACCCGAGCTGGCTGCAGGGAGCCGGGGTGGCTCCGGCGGCGTTCGAGGGTGGCCGGGGCCGGCGGGGGAGGACGCCGGAGGAGAGCCTCGGCCAGGTGAGGGGGAAGCTCGGCTTTGATGCCCTCCCGAGCACAACAATAGAAAAAGGTGGCAGGTCGGGGCTAAGGGAGAGCCGAGAGGTGGCCGGGGTGACCTTTCCGGCGGCCGGAGTTGCCCGCCGGCGGCCGGGACGTGCGCACAAGTTGGGCAGGGTGGTAGTGGGGCGGTTAGGGTTTTCTAGATAATCATGGCAGCCAAAGTAACCCTGGAAAACCCTAGATGCCCTTTTATACATGGTGCCACTTTGCGAGGAACCCCTCCAAAGTCTACTATTTACACTCCAGCCCCTGCCAACGAGTGGATTACGCATACAGGTCCCTCGACATTCAAATTCGTGCAAGATCGCGCATAAAATATTGGACGTTTCCGCGAATAATCGATCTTGCCAACTTGACCTCTCAGCGGACATTTCACGATTCCCGAAGATCCGTCCGTCGGATTTCCGAACGGATTGCGCCAGCGCGTTCAGCACGACTGGGGCATCGAATCTAGCATTTTATTTCGTCTGATTTGGTCTCCGATCAGCGACGAAACCTGCCCTCTCAATCTCCACCCATAAACCACTTATATTAATACATGTAATTTCCATTAAACCCCTTTTTCTCGACAACCATGCATCAGAACCCAATTCCGTCAGTGCCATTGGGTCCAGGATAGTCGAGCGGTTGAAAACGAGCTATTGGAAGGCTATATTCGGAGTCCGATACGCGTCGAAAGTCCACTCTACTCCGCGGTCTCTCCGGAAAACCGGAGTTACTATTCACTTAAGTCGAACTTCCGGGTCGCGTAACTTCTCCGTTTTAACTCGTTTTCTCCTGAAATTTGACGAGTACACTTATAATTATATTACACACAAGAACATCGTCAAACAAAAGGGTTTAATTTTATTTATCCAAAAACTTCAATTATTACACAATGTCTCTATTGTCAATGTCACCTTTGTTTACTAATGTCCAAGTCCAACTCTCACATTCACACAATAATAGGGTCCTAACATACATGTCCATTATGGTTCTACCTTTCTCTATGTTCAACTACGTTAGAAACATGTCATTGAAAGCAACCAAGATTCACATGTACTTAGCCTTATCAAGCATGAATGATACAAAGTATATATGCTCAAATACCATAAGTGTTTGCTAGGTTCATGACACTAGGTTCACACTATACTTGTTCAACCTATGATCAAGACACTAGGTTTAATGCCACTTGATGTCCAACCTATGTTCTTTGAGACTAGGTTCATATCATCCATGTTCAACCTATGTCAATGACTCTAGGTTTAATGCCACTCGATCTAATGTATATAGATTGTCCATATGCACATTTCCATTACTTATCATTAGTATCTCTACAACATGATTATCAAGTATATATTAGTATTAGCCCCATGCTTACATTTAGCATTTCCATGACATGCATTCAACTAACATTAACCAATGCATATATTCTAGCATTTATATGACATGCTTATCCAAATTAGCATTCTTTACAACTTATCATTATACATTACAACTAGCATATTCTCTATTTTATGTTAACATGCAAATGTCATTTATCTCATGCTTTTAACTAGCATCATTCCTACTATATCCTCATGCATTCTTTGGTAGCCTACTTAGCATTCACTTCATGCATTCACATAATTTACCATTAGCCACCATTATATGCATCAATATAAAACCATTTCTCTTAGACATACAGGCGACCTAGTCGCTTCGGTAAGCACAACCCACCTCAAATCACTTTCCGATTGCTTGTCGACACTTGCAATCGGCCTCCTGCGGCATTCGGCATCCGGTTTGGCCCGATTTTGCTAATACTCACCAACCGTGCATCGAATCGCGACACCGAAAATTTTAGGTCTTCGGTTATGTGCCACGGTGCTCCAAATCCGTTTTCATGACTTTACGATATCGCCTCGGTCCTCCAGGCGGAAACGAAGCCTAAACGTCCGTTTCTTTAATAACTTCGCAACGGCTCGACGAATCGCCGAACCGACTTCGCCAACGAGTTCGTTTACCTAGCAATTAGGTTTACGGAGGGTCAAATGAGATCAAACCCTACTATTTTACAAAACTCCATTTTTGAACCCTAAATTACAACTAGGTAAAAATCTACTATTAATCCTCTAGATTCTAGCATTTATCCTCTATTTAGCATGCTAGGATTCCAAATAAACCATTTTTAGAGCATATAAATGAAGCTATAAAGATCTACCATGAGAGGGCATCAAAGCTTACCTCTCAAACAAGCTCTAATGGAGAGGAAGAAGACGAAGAAGATGAAGATCAACTTCCAAGCTTGCTTCTCCACCAAAACTTTCAATTTTGGGAGAGATCTAGAGAGAGAAAGGGAGGTTTCTCTCGCCCTCCATGCATGCGTGTGTGTGTGTGTGTGTGTGTGTGTGGCGCATGGTGTGTGTGGCTGCACAGCTGGGGGAGAAGAAGAGCAATGCTCTTTTATAATTAACACCCCTCAAACACTATTCACTCCAAGCAGTTCGAAATTTGATATCTTTCGTCGGAGCTCCCTGAATATCCGTTTGAGCTCAAATTTGACAGTCATATTCGGTTTTACTTAAAGAGTCCAAAGAAATTTTAATATTTCAGTTTCGACCCCATTTGGTCACCGAAAACTGTACCGAACTGTAATCTTTATCAGATAGCTGTAGGATTTTATTTTCCACCTTCCGGGTGTTAGAATGACATGAAACTTTAAATCTAGCCTCATAAAAATGATTCTGACTTATCCTCCAGTTTTCATAATTTTCTGACACTATGTATTTTCTGCTAATTTATCTGTCTCGTTTCCAGTAGAAAATTTTAAATCTTTTGTTTTCATTCTGATTTCAGCACAAGTCACTTCTGACTTATGTTTTACTTCTCTAAATTCATTAAAAATAGTTTCTCACACTATTTTTATTTATTTTTATTTTTATACCAAAATCCGGTATGTTACACGGGGCGTAACATTCAATTCAAATTTAAATTTTGAATTCAGATTTAAAATTTGGCCAATTTGCATAAAAAATACACTAATTTTGGGCTTTTGCAAAAGTGAGTCACCTTTTTCTTTTTTGTAGATTCGGTCCGATTTTTCAGCAAACTGACCAAAATACCCTTATACATTTTTCTCTCTCCTCTTTTTTTTTTTCTCTCGTTCTTTTTCTCTTTCTCTTCCCAGAGAGTGGCGGAGGCAGAGGCGGAGGTGGAGGCGGAGGCGGCCTGCTTCGGTTTTGTCCGATGCATCCTTACCATCGCCCGTACACCCCCCGCCTTCCTCACCTCTGACACTGCCGAGGTCGCGCTGCAACTTTTTTTTTTCCCCTCTCCGACCCTTCTTCACCGCCTGCGACGACGACGCCTATCTCACCATCTCTCGCCTTTCTCGCCCTTTCCCTCTCCCTCCTCCTTCGCCTTCTTCGCCGCCTCCGACGACGATGCTTCTCCGCCGACATCGGCGCCGGGAGGTCACTGCAGTGCCGCAGCCTCGGAGCCGGGGGTCTTTAGCGACATCGTAGCCGGCGCCGTGGCTGTTGGCGGAGAGGCGTGACAAAAAAAAATTATAGAAGAGGAAGAAGAAAAAAATAAAGACAAAAAATTATATAAGAAGGAAGAAGATGATGAAATTGCAATGTTAAAATAAGATTACACTGTTTTAAAACAAATTTGCACTATTTGATATAAAAATTACACTCTTTTAGAATGGATTTTACACTCTTAAGGCTAATGTTGCGCTATTTAAGAGAATTTTGCACCATTTTGACGATGGAGGGCGAGCCGGACACTTCCGCGCCACCCCCGATAGCGCGGAAGCGCCCGGACCGCCCTCCTTCTTCTTCTTCTTCTTATCTTTCTCTTTTTCTTTTCCTTTTCTTTTTCNGGCAATCGCTAAGCTCGAGAAGATCCCTTCCCGTTGTTAGGAGCCTCCTCGAGCTCGGCGATAGCCCCCACCGCGCCTTCACAGGCCGAGCGGGAGGTAGCAGTGGAAGAAGAAGAAGAAGAAGAAGAAGAAGAAGAAGAATAGAAAGAGAAAAAGAAAAGGAAAAGAAAAAGAAATTGTGCAAAATTTTTCTAAATAGTGCAACGTTAGTCTTAAGAGTGTAAAATTCATTCCAAAAGAGTGAAATTTCTATATCAAATAGTACAATTTTCAATAAAACAGTGTAAATTTATTTTAAAACAGTGTAATCTTATTTTAACAATGCAATTTCATCATTTTATCCTTCTTATATAATTTTTTGTCTTTATTTTTTTCTTCTTCATCTTCTATAATTTTTTTTTGTCACGCCTCTCCGCCAACGACCACGGCGCCGGCGACGACGCTGCTAAAGACCCTCCGCTCCGAGGTTGTGGCACCGCAGCGACCTCCGTGGTGCCGATGTCGGCGAAGAGGCATCGTCGTCGGAGGCGGCGGCGGAGGAGGCGAATGAGGAGGGAGAGGGAAAGGGCGAGAAAGGCGAGAGAGGGTGAGATAGACGTCCTCGTCGGAGGCTGTGGAGGAGGGTCGGAGAGGGGAAAAAAAAAATCGCAGCGTGGCCTCGGTGGGGTCGGAGGCGAGGAAGGCGGGGGGTGTGCGGGCGAGGGTAAAGATGCGCTAGACAAAACTGAAGCGGGCCGCCTCCGCCTGCCTCCACCTCTGCCTCCGCCGCTCTCTGGGAAGAGAAAGAAAAAAAGAACGAGAGAAAAAAAAAAAAGAGAGAGAAAAATTTATAAGGGTATTTTGGTCAGTTTGCTGAAAAATCGGATCGAATTTGCAAAAACGAAAAAGGTGACACATTTTTGAAAAAGCCCAAAATTAGTGGATTTTTTATGCAAATTGGCCTTAAAATTTAAAATCAAAATTTTGAATTTTATTTTAAATTTAAATTCTGATTTTAAATTTAAATTTCAATTTCAAAATTTTTATTTTAAATGCAAATTGAAATATCAAAATGGAAATTTTAAGTTTGAATTCAAAATTTAAATTCAATTTAAAATTTGAATTTCAATTCAAAATTTTAATAAAGCTTTAAATCAAAATTGTAGCTTTAAATTCAAATTCAAATGTGACGCCCCAACCTCGAAGGCGGTCACCTATCCTAGGACTACTCCCGTTCTAGCACGCTTAACTCTCTTAACCTCTTGGGCCTAACCACCATTCAAAATACTTAAGCCAAGTTAAAAGTTTAGTCTTATTATATCTTATATATAGGACTATTTGGGTCTCACAATTTCCCCCTTTTAAGCCCTGACGTTCTAGTCGTGCTCAGACTCACAAATATCAGGCATTGTGAGATTCGTCTCGCTAGCCACAATCGACTTTGTGGGGGAGCCGCGCTTCACCCACAACAGTCAACAGTATGAGAGCCTTACTCTCCTTGCTATATAATTCTGGCTCAGCCGAGACTCATCTCACACTTTCGGTTGGTAATTGACTCTGATACCAACTGTAACGCCCCAACCTCCCAGGAGGTCATCCATCCTAGGACTACTCCCGTCCTAACACGCTTAATTCTCTTAACCTTTTAGGTCTAGCCACTATACAAAATACTTAAATCGGGTTAAGAGTTTAGTCCTATTATATCTTATTTATAGAATTATCTGGTCTCACATCAAAATTCTAATTTCTCATTAGTTTTAAATTTTAATTTTAATACTAATTTAAAATTTAAATTTAAAATTTTGAATTTTTATGTCAGAGGACTAAAGTGAAAAACGTGAAAAATTTAGGGACCAAAATTGACATGTAAAAAGAAGCCACGTAGGCCATGATGTGGCGATTTCGTTATTTTAAACACTTTTTTAACGATTAGAATTTAATTGCAATAAAATCAAGGTACTAGGGACTCGATTGTTAAAAGAGAGTTTGAGATCAAATTAAAAAATAATGCAAAGGTTGGGGAGCAATAGTGTATTAACTCAAAAATTAATATAACAACTTAAGCTTCGTTTGGGATTGCGGAGAGATTGTGTTACGTGCGTTGAGAAAATACGATGGAAAAATATCATATTTGTTTTCGTACGTTATATTGCGTTCTGCATATCGCGATTAATTAGTTACGATATATTTTCTGCGGTCTTATGGGAGAACGCAGAAGTATATCCCTATATGTTTTTACCCTAACTTTATTTTATCTAATAGCGTTAGATAGATTTCAATGCCAAACTAGGTCTTAATATTAGTAGATAGTATTAGATACTCTTGAAAATATTCAGATAAAAAGAAAAGATATGTATTGACATAGAAATATTCAATAAAAAATAAAAATTATGTAATGATATATAAATATTTAATAAGAAAAATTGCACGCAAAAAATGAATTCAAAACTTATTTCATTATATTTTTTTATATAAGAAAAAATGAAAAAACAAAATTTTTTTTTTTTCGTCAAAAATTAGATCTATCGACCGACTTGACTTAAAAATACGTAGTTTTATTTATAGTATAGATAGATATAGATAAAAAAAATTAATTAGAGTTAAAACACGCATGTGACGGCCGCATGGAAAACCGGCTTCCCCTCAGGAGGAGAGGGAGGGTGGTGGGAAACTTCTGGAAGGGGAAGGCGAAAGAGCAAAGGGACTAGTTGACCAGTGCAGTGTAAGTGGAATCAATAAGTCTTCGCTAATTCCACTTTCCCTTTCCACTCCTCGTCTTCTCCGGAGTCCGGTCTCCGCTCTCCACCGCCCCGCGAATATCCGGTGAGTAGGAAATTAATTTAGTCATATGTTGGTGATCCAAATTCGCCAATTAATTATAGCGATCGACCAATTTCCCTTCTTTTTCCTTCTAAAAACCCCTTCGATCCAAATTCCCCGCTCAAAATTTCAGCTCGTCCCATGTCCACCTCCGCAGCCGCGCGTTCCTCGGAGTCGCTCTCCAAGTGGACGATGGAGAAGGCGATCGGGTCCCACCTCTTCCACGTCGCCGACTACTCGCTGGCCCGGACGATCGGCGTCGGCAAGTCCATCTCCTCCGCGGTCTTCGACGTCGGCGGCCTCGACTGGTCCATCAAATGCTACCCCGCCGGCGGCACCCCGCAAAATTCGAACTATCTGGCGCTTTTCCTCGCGCTCGAAAGCGACGCCAGAAACGTGAAGGCCGCGTTCAGGCTGGCGCTCCTCGACCAGCGCATGAAGCCGTCGTCCAAAACCCCCGCGCACGACGGCCCGTACACGTTCAAGAACCGCGACTACGCCCTCGGCTACCACCGCTTCGTCGAGAGAGCCTATCTGGAGGCCTCGCAGTTCCGGAGCACCGATTGCCTCCTGAGCAACGATGCCCTCCTAGTCCACTGCACCGTCACCGTGCTCAAGAACCCGCGCCTGCAGTCGCCCGCCATTCGCCCTGTCGCGGCGCCGCCGTCCGACCTGCACCAGCATCTCGTCCGGCTCTTGGAGAGCGGAGAGGGGAGCGACGTCACCTTCGAAGTCGGCGGGGCCACTTTCGCCGCGCACCGGTGGTTGCTCGCCGCGCGGTCGCCCGTGTTCAGGGCGGAGCTCTTCGGTCCGATGAAGGAGAACAGAATGCGGCGGATCAAGATCGACGATATGGAGGCTGTGGTGTTCAAGGGCTTGCTTCATTTCATCTATTCGGACTCGCTGCCCCCTCTGATGGAAGAGCTTGCCAAGGAGTCCGCAGTCCTGATGGCTCAGCATCTTCTCGCCGCCGCCGATCGATATGGGCTGGAAAGGCTGAGGCTGATTTGCGAGAGCAAGTTGTCTCAGCAGGTCGACGCAGGCACGGTGGCGACCACCTTGGCTTTGGCCGAGCAGCACCACTGCCGCAACCTTAAAGCCATTTGCCTCAATTTTATCGACTCTCCTGAAGTGTTCATTGCCGTCATGCGAACCGACGGATTTGAGCACCTGAAAACAAGCTGCCCTGCGCTTCTCGAAAATCTCCTTAAGAAACTAGGCTGATATTCGCAAAAGTGCTCCGCAATCTATGTGCATGTATACCAAATGTGTGAGCTTGAATTCAAATGCATCATCAGATCTTAATCTTAGGTGTGCTATTCTCTGTATTTAGAGGTTTGAATATCTGCAAACTGCAGATATGCACAAAATTAAGATGTAGTTTGGTCTCTTTTGGCTAATTTGGTGTGATTATCGTGAACGCTGGGTAACAAAATCTTCAAAAATGACCATGTGAGTCTCTTCTCTGTATTTGCATGCTGTACGGTATTATTCTTGTATCGCATATGGTGATGAGTTATTTGCTTTCTATCCACCTATTGTAATCTGAGTAGTTGCTAAGAAAGAACGATGTTAAATGATACAAGTGGTTTTTGAAAATGAGCACACTGTCAGGACTTAGAAAAATTTCTATACAGTCAGGTCCCTGGCCCAAATCTGCTTAGCGAGTTCGGGTTGAAAACAGGTTGAATCGGATTGTTAAGTTGACCCAAATCCAACCCTTATGCGAACAAAAATGCTAAGTCCGTGACAACTCGCACTGGTAGATTGGGGATGCTGCTCTTTACTGGATTTGCTTGGAATATGAACTTAGCCCAACTTGCTAGGAACAATTGGTGGTAGAACTCGGTACATTCTATTGCTCTTCTGTAACATCTATATATCTTGCAATTCTAATCATCTAAGGGACACAAAAAATTTAAAATTCCTACTTTGTTGGCAAAATATTAGTGACAATCTAAAGTATATATGATGTTGTCTCCTTTTGTATGTTTGGGTTTTTAATTGAGCAGTTTTGTCTTGCATATTCAAAATTGTAGAGGCTGAGGCTCATATGCGAAGACAAATTATGCGGAATGAATCATTGTGATTGTTGATATATATTTGGTTTGAGAAATTGGTATTCTATTTCAAATCCAAGGGAAATTGAATCCTCCAAAGTGACTCCATGAGTCCATGGACATGGGAATCAACTTTGATTTCAGAAGGAATTAAAAAAAGCACTTATTTTTTTCACTAACAGTTTATTTAAATTTGAATATCTAGTTTATATTTAATTTTAGAATAAATTATAATTACAAATTTGAATTTGAATTATCAATTTAGAATTTAATTTCTAATTTCTTAGTCTCAAATTTAAATTCTAATATAAGTTTGATATTTGAGTTTATTTCTAAAGGAATTAAAAAAAGCACTTATTTTTTTCACTAACAGTTTATTTAAATTTGAATATCTAGTTTATATTTAATTTTAGAATAAATTATAATTACAAATTTGAATTTGAATTATCAATTTAGAATTTAATTTCTAATTTCTTAGTCTCAAATTTAAATTCTAATATAAGTTTGATATTTGAGTTTATTTCTAAATTTAAATTTTTACTTCAAACTTCAATTTGAATTGTTTGGGTAGTAAATTTACATTTTAATTTTTGAGTTCAATTTTGGATTCGAATTTTGATTACAAACGTGGATAATAAATTTAAATTTTAATTAAAATATAAAATTGTAAATTTAGTTTTGAATATGATTTCGATTTCAATTCTCTTGCGAACAAAAATTTTAAAATTTTTGTTTCTCTCTCTCTCTCTCTCTAAAATGTACCTATAAATATCTCTATATAGAGAGACCAATGAAAAAGAAGACTAAATCTGAATGTTCCTATATATAATATATTTAGACTCTAATGTCCATATCAAATTCACTGACTGTGCCTAGCGCAAGTGGCAAAGTGTTTGATGGTTGATACCTGAGGTCCTAAGTTCGAATTCTTGTTGTTTCACAATTTCTAGCTAAATTTATTTCTAAACGAAGCGGTTCTCTCAAAAAAAGAAATGTCCATATTAAATTCTACAGAATTGTCCTCTAGGTTCAATTTAAACTAAACAATTCATATTAAGGTTTACTAAACTTTTATAGTTTAGTACATTTTTTAAAAAAAATTTATGTATGGCATAAACATATTCAAGTTATATTTAAACCTTACGGTCCAGATTAAATTTTACTAACATTTTCTAATCCGAATTTTCTTTAGATCCAATCTAAACTATACAGTCAAGATTAAATTCTATTAAACTTTGCAGTCCAGACTGTTTACATCCTGAGTTAACTCTCTGTATATTCAAACTTCACTTTCAATTAAATTCTCCTGGAAATTTGACTGTATTTGGCAAATAAAAGGTATATTATATATATTTTTTCTTTTCATATTCAAACACCAACTTCGATTAATTTTTATTGTATTTATCGAATTAAATATTATATAGTGTTCAAGGTTGTTCGCACGCACCTGAAAACTTAGAATCATCTTTTATTAATTTATTAATATTATCCTTCTATATAATGATGATCTATATTTTATTTATACTATGTTTAGTCTTAGATACACATAATTAATTTGGAATTTGATCTTATTCTAAATAACGAACTTAAAACAGTTTTATCTAGAGATTAAGTGAATAATAAAAAGTAAAAATAAATTTAGATAAAACTAAATAAGATGATGATAGATTGATAGCTAAAAATTTTTATTTTTATTTAACTAACTAAAAGATATGCTCAACTAATCTAATCTAATCTAATTTAACAAATGATGAACTAAATCGATTTAATCAGATCAGCACCGATTCAGGTATGTTATGAACTAAACTAATCCAGATTTTCTTAAGATCCGATCTAAACTCCAGGGTCAAGATTAAGCTCTATTGAACTTTGCGGTCCAGACTTCATGTTCAAACTTCACTTTTAATTAAATAAATAAATTCTACTAGAATTATGACTGCATTTAGCAAATAAAATGTATGTATATATGTATATATTATATTATAGTTTATTCTTTTCATATTGAAACTCCAACTTCGATTAGATTCTGCCACAATTCCACATTCTACTAGAATTCAGATTGTGTTTATCAAATTGAGTATTATTATATATATACATCTATCTGTATCTGCATGCTATATTAAAGAGGTGTTTCCCGACGTGCGTTATTGCTAGATAAATTTGTAGAACCAAACCACCGACGAGCTTAATTTTAATTTCTCATGGCCTCCTCCCCCGACGCGCCGCCCTCGTCCTCCTCGGAGCCATTGTCGTACTCTTCGTCGACGTGGACGATGGAGAAGGTGACCGGAATGCACCGGTTCAAGATCGCCGAGTACAAGCTGGTCAGAGCTATGGGCGCCGGCTGGTCCGTCCGGTCCGGCATCTTCAACGTCGGCGGCTACGACTGGTCTCTCGTGTGCCACCCGAACGGTACCTCGGAGGACACCGCCCACATATTTTTCGTCGTTTTCGGACTGGAAAATGACGTCGCGGATAGCGTGAAGGTCCGAGTCGAGATCGTCTTTCTTGATGAGAATGGGGAACCCTCGAGATTTCTAGGAGATCGCTTCGTACAGGAATTCTCCCGCAGCCATCCCCGCCGGGGTCCGGCGCCGCTGGGGAGAATACCCCATCTGGAGGCGGCGCAGTTTATTCAGAATGACTGCCTGACGATTCAGTGCACCGTCTCCATCCTCAAGTCTCCGCATGTCCAAGTACTCAAAACTCCCTCCGTCGCCGTGCCGCCCTCCGACTTGCACCGGCAATTCGGACGGCTCTTGGAGGACGGCGCGGGGACGGACGTGACCTTCCAAGTCGGCGCAGGCGGAGGAGAGGCTTTCTCCGCGCACCGGTGCGTGCTCGCCGCGCGGTCTCCGGTCTTCAAGGCGAAATTTTTCGGCCCGATGGAGGGAAGCAGTGCCGAGCGCGTGAAGATCGACGACATAGAGCCTGCGGCATTCAAGGCTCTGCTTTATTTCATCTATTCGGATTCGCTGCCCCCGCAGATGGAGGAGATCGACGAGGAGTCCGCTGTTTCGATGGCCCAGCATCTTTTGGTTGCCGCGGATCGATACGGGCTGGAGAGGCTGAAGATATTATGCGAGGACAAGTTGTGCCGGGGCATCGACGTGAACACCGTCGCGACCACCTTGGCCATAGCCGACCAGCACCTCTGCAGTCAGCTCAAAGCAGCCTGCTTCGATTTTGTCGTGTCTTCTCGAATACTGACTGCCGTCATGGAAACAGACGGATTCGAGCACCTAAGAATGAGCTGCCCCTCAGTTGTAAAGGAGCTGCTCAAGAAGGTAAACTCATAATAGATAACACAACACAGCATTTCAGATGTGCGTGCTCACGAAAATATTCTTAATTTTGTTCAAGACTCTTCTCTCTGTATTGCAATTATATTATTATCAGATTAATTCATGACGAAGTGCTACAACTACTTCAAGACACACGTTAATTATACTCTGTTTAGACTAATAATTTTTGTTGCTTATTGCATGTTATTAAGTATTGTTATCTAATTTTTATTCAAAAATTTAAATTTGATGCTTTTGTTCGATTATTTTCCAATCTGTTTCTAAATAATAAAGCACTCTAATCTTTTATACGAAACTTCCATCCTAGTTTAGAATTTCTTAACAATATCAACTAAAAATTAAGTTGGACAAGCGATTCATCTCCATCCTCTCTCCAATTCTCAATTCTCATCTCTATTCAATATCCTTTCACCAGAGGAAGTTTATTTTAATTTTCAGAAATAGTTAAGCATAATAATTTGGTTAGTTTCTAATGACAATATATATCAATTTTTTTTTCTTTTTCGCTCATGTTATATGCGGGTAGTTTTAAAATGCATCACAGCATTGAAATCTTTGAACTTCATAAACATTTGATTTACATTCGATATTTAATTTTGGAAAGTATATTAAGTTTTTATAATAAATTTTTTGATTGATAGGTAGACATTGCACCGATCATCCACATTAAATACGCACTTTTCATTTTAAAAGAAAAAAGTTTAGAATAAAAGTCGAAATTAATGAGCCATTTTTATTATTGGTGTTTAATTAGTTTGAGAAATTGGTATTCCTATTTCTATTCCAAAAAAATCGAATCCTCCAAAGTGACTCCATGCAGGTGGGAATCAACTTTGATTCAACATGGAATATATTGAGAAAAGTACTTATTTTTCTCACTAACAATTATTCTAATTTGAATATTAATTTATATTTAATTTTAGCAGAAGTTATAATTACAAATGTGTGTTTGAATTATGAATTCAGAATTTATTTTCTAATTTCTTACGTTCAAATTTAAATTATAATTTCTAACATTCAAATTTAAATTCTAATATAAGTTTGATATTTGAGTTTAGTTCTAAATTTAAATATTGACTTCAAACTTCAATTTGAATTGGTTTTTTTTTTTTGAGAGAGAAAAATAGTATGCTACCCGCTTCGTTTATTTCATTTAGAAATAAACTTAGCTGAAAATGTGAATCAACTAGAATTCGAACTTGGGTCTCGAATACCAACCACCAAGCCCTTTTGCCAAGGCGGTCGGTACTTCAATTTGAATTGTTTAATTCAAATTGGGTAGTAAATATACATTTTAATTTTCGAGTTTAATTTTTAGTTCAAATTTGGACTCAAATTTTGATTACAAACTTGGATAATAATAAATTTAAATTTTAATAAAAATGTAAACTTTTTACATTTAGTTTTCAATATGACATTGATTCCCACTCTTTTATGAACCAAAATTTTCAAATTTTGGTTTCGCTCTCTCTAATTTGGACCTATAAATATCTATACAGAGCTAGAGACCAATGGAAAAGAAGACTAAATTTGAATATTCTCATATATTTAACTGTAACGTCCATAGTAAATTCTAGCATAATTATGATCGACGTATCTATAGATCCAATTTAAACTAAGCAATTCGGATTAGAGTCTACCAAAATAATATAGTTTAGTACATTTTTTAAAAAAAATTTATGTATGGCATAAACATATTCAAGTTATATTTAAATTTTACGGTCCAGATTAAATTTTACTAAGATTTTCTAATCCAGATTTTCTTTAGATCCAATCTAAACTCTTCAGTCAAGATTAAATTCTATTAAACTTTGCAGTCCAGACTTTGTTTACATCTTGAGTTAATTCTCTGTATATTCAAACTTTACTTTTAATTAAACTAGTGTTGAACCCGCACTTCGCCGCGGACAATTTTAACACTAATATTTTGATGTAAATTTTAATATATAATAATTATGAAAAATGAGAAAAAGAATAGAATTAAAATATCAACACATATGTATGTAAGAAGAGGCAAAAAAATTGTCACGCCCCGGGGTCCCTTTTCAGTTTAAAACAAAGCGGAAAAGCGTCTGAAATTTTTTTTTTTTTTTTTGAAAACCTGACCCCAGAGTATGCCAGATCCGCCACAAATACAGGGAATCCACTGTTCACACGGACAGAGTCTCCCCTGTATTTGCACGGCGTCGATCAAATACACAGTACAACCAGGATACAACCACAACCAGATGAATATAAAGATAACTATACATTCATACATTCACCATTCACATCACAGTTTTACATTCAAGGTTTAAACAGAAATCCACAAAAATCTTTTGAAAGCTGTTTCCTACACAGAAACCTTTATTCTTTTAAAAACGCTACCACGAGGGTAGAAAATCTTTTATTTTACAAAATCCAGAAATCCACCTTTTCAAATGCAAATAATTACTGAACCACATAAACCAACTAAACTATATATCAACAGAAATACCAAGGATAATAACTAAATCGAAATAACCTGGGTCGGAAGCTCTATCGACCGCTACACACGTACCTCACGTCTCGTCCCACTACTCATCGCCCGCGATACCTGAAAAATGGTGGGGGAGGTGAGAACATGTAAACATGTCTCCCCTCCCAGTGGGTACCGCAAGCCGAAGAAGGCGAGGAGTACTCACCGGATCAGGAACATATATATTACATATACATAATAGACATATAAGCATATACATATATATAGTATATATACATATACATATACATACTCACATATACAACCAATAAAAAATATTCAATAATTGTATATATATATATAATATTAGTAGTATTACTTATGTTATAACTATATAATATACCATATATCTCTATAGATACATATATACATATAATAATATATATCATCTATTACATATAATATATATAACATCTAATAATATAGAATTATATATATACATAATAAATAATATATGTAGATTATATTACATATATACATATATATTATAACATATATACATATATTATATATATCAATTTATATATATACATAGATCATATATCATATATATATCATATATACATATAATAATAAACATACTACATATATAATATATATATAGGTATAGTATATATACTATATATCTATATATAATATATTATATATATATATATATATATATATATATATGTATTATAGTAATATAATAATATATTATTATATAATTATATATTTTATATATGTATATATTATTAGTATTACTAGTATATATAGATATACTGTATTCTATGTATTTATTACTACATATATACATATAATATATATGTATATATAATAATATAATATAAATATATGTATATATAATATATAATATATGTATATACCATATATATATAATATATATATATGTGATCTATGTATATATATACATATATATATACTAGTATTAATTAATTAATTAACATATATATATAATATACATATATACATATATATGTATATATATACATATACCTACATAATATGTTTTGTGTAGAGGAGTTAATATATTACATATATATAATATATATATATAATAATATATATATATCTTATATATATATATATATAATAAATAGCAATAAAGTACGTGCACGATGCACTTAACAATTTTAGATTATTTCAAATCAATATAAATTTTTTACACTTATATATATCTAAAATTTTACATATAAAATAATTTATAAATAATGTGTATTTATTATAAATATTATAATATCCTACGTGTTTTTTTATATATACACCGAACATTTAAATTTTTAACAATTGATTATTACGTCATAGATTGAATTTATAGATTGATACGAATGCTATTTTTTTAATATGTATTGATATAATGTCTTGATTTAACCTATTTTAACAAATTGCTCAATAACCATTTATAGCGAATAGATTTTAATATATAGAAATTTAACTAAATTGATCATAACGTTCTTTTATTTAACATATTTTAAACAAATAATCATAATCATTCGTAGGAAATATTATTATATTTAATAATTGATGATAAACCATTAATTTTTATTTGAGATAATTTTTCACAAAATTAATCATAACTATTCGTAGGGAATATATTTTATTCTTTTTGGATTCCGTCGTCATTGTCGGAATTCCTATAACGCTTTTATATATAGTATACGATAATATAATATACATATATATTAGTATGTATTGTATGTCTGTATAGAATGTATTATGTATGTGTATGCTTGTATGTTAAAATTTATGCTATGTAATACATACATACATTACATACACATACAATACATACACTACATACATACATATATATATAATATATATATAATATAATATAAGTAAAATATATATATAGTTAAGCTAGAATATCTAATCGGTAGAAAATCACCCGTTTACTACCGGATTCGTTTTCGATATAGAGGTCCAAATTAACGAATCGCTCCTGCGTTACCATTGATCTATGATCACGCGTAATGATTTAGAAATCAGATATCAATATTTTCAACATACATTGTCCTCAATCAGAGTTCAAATTTGTAATTTATATGGTCGATAAAGAGGCTTTTCCTCGTACAACGGCTGTAAAGAACATCCAATAAATTGAAATTTTGTTAAAAATTCTTTAAATCCTTAAAAAGATCAACTACTGATTGATACATACTCTTCATGCATTTTAAAATAATAAGAAAAGACGTTATGGAAGGAAAGGGATATTCATTCATACTTCATCTTCTGTCACTTGATGTGATAAAAGAACAATATCAAAAAAGTTGCGAAATTTGAGTTCTAGCTTATTCCTTCACACATGGTTTAATCACTATTTAACCCGGAGCCGATCGCATTTTGAAGGCCATATCATCGGAAACAAATCGTTCGTAAAACGCTTGTTTTACACCTAGATTTTACTCAAACTATATATATATTAATATATATATATATTATAATAATATATAATATATAATAATATAATATATCATATAATATTAATATATAATATATATTTATAAAATAATAAAATAGGAATC